>NC_092336.1:114462500-114776666 GCF_046630445.1 Rutidosis leptorrhynchoides
GCAATGTGGTGGATGGAAAGGATCGCCTTCTTCTTGTTTCCAATGATTGAGGAGGGTACGAACCCATCCCCAATTCATCCAGAATAGGTGATGACTGATTGGTTGATCCATTCCGGTCACACTGCTTTCGGAGCTTGAGTGAGATTCCATTTCGGAATCCGAGTGACTTGAACTGATGACAAATTCCATTTCGTACGATTGGATAAAGGATTTTCGATATAAAATGATTTTTCGGCTATCGGGTGGTATTCTATTTACATAGGATATCTATATATAGAGATCAAAAGATTTCATAGATTACGGAGGAATTTGCGGGATATGTCAGGCAAAGTTTAAAGTAACAGATACGATAAGATATGATTTAGCAGATATGCTAAGATATGAATTTTTATCTATACACTATTCATGCAATCAATGCAGCAAGACGTGTCTTAGACTAAAAATGATAAGCAGGTAATTTCCTGAGGATGATAAGTAGTTAATTTTCGACACAAAATGATAAGCAAAACTTTTGACATGCAGACACGGTCGAAGTCCAGACTCACTAATGCATCCTATCGACTTATCAGTTAGACACACTAATGCAGACCTGGTTCGCTAAGACCACCGCTCTGATACCAACTGAAAGGACCCGTTCATATACATTATAAACGATTCACAATAGTTGATTACATTGCGAGGTATTTGACCTCTATATGATACATTTTACAAACATTGCATTCGTTTTTAAAAGACAATCTTTCTTTACATCGAAAATTGAAAGGCATGCATACCATTTCATAATATCCACTATCCAACTATAAATTGATTTAATAATAATCTTTGATGAACTCAATGACTCGAATGCAACGTTCTTCGAAATATGCTATTGAAGACTCCAAGTAATATCTTTAAAATGAGCAAATGCACAGCGGAAGATTTCTTTAACACCTGAGAATAAACATGCTTTAAAGTGTCAACCAAAAGGTTGGTGAGTTCATTAGTTTATCATAATCATTTATTTCCATCATTTTAATAGACCACAAGAATTTCATTTCCAGTTCTCATAAATATACGTCCCATGCATAGAGACAAAAATAATCATTCATATGGTGAACACCTGGTAACCGACATTAACTAGATACATATAAGAATATCCCCTATCATTCCGGGATCCTCCTTCGGACATGATATAAATTTCGAAGTACTAAAGCATCCGGTACTTTAGATGGGGTGTGTTAGGCCCAATAGATCTATCTTTAGGATTCGCGTCAATTAGGGTGTCTGTTCCCTAATTCTTAGATTACCAGACTTTAATAAAAAGGGGCATATTCGATTTCGATAATTCAACCATAGAATGTAGTTTCAATTACTTGTGTCTATTTCGTAAAACAGTTATAAAAACAGCGCATGTATTCTCATCCCAAAAATATTAGATTTTAAAAGTGGGACTATAACTCACTTTCACAGATTTTTACTTCGTCGGGAAGTAAGACTTGGCCACTGGTTGATTCACGAACCTATAACAATATATACATATATATCAAAGTATGTTCAAAATATATTTACAACACTTTTAATATATTTTGATGTTTTAAGTTTATTAAGTCAGCTGTCCTCGTTAGTAACCTACAACTAGTTGTCCACAGTTAGATGTACAGAAATGAATCGATAAATATTATCTTGAATCAATCCACGACCCAGTGTATACGTATCTCAGTATTGATCACAACTCAAACTATATATATTTTGGAATCAACCTCAACCCTGTATAGCTAACTCCAACATTCACATATAGAGTGTCTATGGTTGTTCCGAAATATATATAGATGTGTCGACATGATAGGTCGAAACATTGTATACGTGTCTATGGTATCTCAAGATTACATAATATACAATACAAGTTGATTAAGTTATGGTTGGAATAGATTTGTTACCAATTTTCACGTAGCTAAAATGAGAAAAATTATCCAATCTTGTTTTACCCATAACTTCTTCATTATAAATCCGTTTTGAGTGAATCAAATTGCTATGGTTTCATATTGAACACTATTTTATGAATCTAAACAGAAAATTATAGGTTTATAATCGGAAAAATAAGTTACAAGTCGTTTTTGTAAAGGTAGTCATTTCAGTCGAAAGAACGATGTCTAGATGAACCATTTTAGAAAACATACTTCCACTTTGAGTTTAATCATAATTTTTGGATATAGTTTCATGTTCATAATAAAAATCATTTTCTCAGAATAACAACTTTAAAATCAAAGTTTATCATAGTTTTTAATTAACTAACCCAAAACAGCCCGCGGTGTTACTACGACGGCGTAAATCCGGTTTTACGGTGTTTTTCGTGTTTCCAGGTTTTAAATCATTAAGTTAGCATATCATATAGATATAGAACATGTGTTTAGTTGATTTTAAAAGTCAAGTTAGAAGGATTAACTTTTGTTTGCGAACAAGTTTAGAATTAACTAAACTATGTTCTAGTGATTACAAGTTTAAACCTTCGAATAAGATAGCTTTATATGTATGAATCGAATGATGTTATGAACATCATTACTACCTTAAGTTCCTTGGATAAACCTACTGGAAAAGAGAAAAATGGATCTAGCTTCAATGGATCCTTGGATGGCTCGAAGTTCTTGAAGCAGAATCATGACACGAAAACAAGTTCAAGTAAGATCATCACTTGAAATAAGATTGTTATAGTTATAGAAATTGAACCAAAGTTTGAATATGATTATTACCTTGTATTAGAATGATAACCTACTATAAGAAACAAAGATTTCTTGAGGTTGGATGATCACCTTACAAGATTGGAAGTGAGCTAGCAAACTTGAAAGTATTCTTGATTTTATGAAACTAGAACTTTTGGAATTTATGAAGAACACTTAGAACTTGAAGATAGAACTTGAGAGAGATCAATTAGATGAAGAAAATTGAAGAATGAAAGTGTTTGTAGGTATTTTTGGTCGTTGGTGTATGGATTAGATATAAAGGATATGTAATTTTGTTTTCATGTAAATAAGTCATGAATGATTACTCATATTTTTGTAATTTTATGAGATATTTCATGCTAGTTGCCAAATGATGGTTCCCACATGTGTTAGGTGACTCACATGGGCTGATAAGAGCTGATCATTGGAGTGTATATACCAATAGTACATACATCTAAAAGCTGTGTATTGTACGAGTACGAATACGGGTGCATACGAGTAGAATTGTTGATGAAACTGAACGAGGATGTAATTGTAAGCATTTTTGTAAAGTAGAAGTATTTTGATAATTGTATTGAAGTCTTTCAAAAGTGTATAAATACATATTAAAACACTACATGTATATACATTTTAACTGAGTCGTTAAGTCATCGTTAGTCGTTACATGTAAGTGTTGTTTTGAAACCTTTAGGTTAACGATCTTGTTAAATGTTGTTAACCCAATGTTTATAATATCAAATGAGATTTTAAATTATTATATTATCATTATATTATCATGTATGAATATCTCTTAATATGATATATATACATTAAATGTCTTTACAACGATAATCGTTACATATATGTCTCGTTTAAAAATCATTAAGTTAGTAGTCTTGTTTTTACATATGTAGTTCATTGTTAATATACTTAATGATATGTTTACTTATCATAGTATCATGTTAACTATATATATATCCATATATATGTCATCATATAGTTTTTACAAGTTTTAACGTTCGTGAATCACCGGTCAACTTGGGTGGTCAATTGTCTATATGAAACATATTTCAATTAATCAAGTCTTAACAAGTTTGATTGCTTAACATGTTGGAAACATTTGATCATGTAAATATCAATCTCAATTAATATATATAAACATGGAAAAGTTCGGGTCACTACAGTACCTACCCGTTAAATAAATTTCGTCCCGAAATTTTAAGCTGTTGAAGGTGTTGACGAATCTTCTGGAAATAGATGCGGGTATTTCTTCTTCATCTGATCTTCACGCTCCCAGGTGAACTCGGGTCCTCTACGAGCATTCCATCGAACCTTAACAATTGGTATCTTGTTTTGCTTAAGTCTTTTAACCTCACGATCCATTATTTCGAAGGGTTCTTCGATGAATTGAAGTTTTTCGTTGATTTGGATTTCATCTAACGGAATAGTGAGATCTTTTTTAGCAAAACATTTCTTTAAATTCGATACGTGGAAAGTGTTATGTACAGCCGTGAGTTGTTGAGGTAACTCTAGTCGGTAAGCTACTGGTCCGACACGATCAATAATCTTGAATGGTCCAATATACCTTGGATTTAATTTCCCTCGTTTACCAAATCGAACAACGCCTTTTCAAGGTGCAACTTTAAGCATGACCATCTCTCTAATTTCAAATTCTATATCTTTTCTTTTAATGTCAGCGTAGCTCTTTTGTCGACTTTGGGCGGTTTTCAACCGTTGTTGAATTTGGATGATCTTCTCGGTAGTTTCTTGTATAATCTCCGGACCCGTAATCTGTCTATCCCCCACTTCACTCCAACAAATCGGAGACCTGCACTTTCTACCATAAAGTGCTTCAAACGGCGCCATCTCAATGCTTGAATGGTAGCTGTTGTTGTAGGAAAATTCTGCTAACGGTAGATGTCGATCCCAACTGTTTCCGAAATCAATAACACATGCTCGTAGCATGTCTTCAAGCGTTTGTATCGTCCTTTCTCTCTGCCCATCAGTTTGTGGATGATAGGCAGTACTCATGTCTAGACGAGTTCCTAATGCTTGCTGTAATGTCTGCCAGAATCTTGAAATAAATCTGCCATCCCTATCAGAGATAATAGAGATTGGTATTCCATGTCTGGAGACGACTTCCTTCAAATACAGTCGTGCTAACTTCTCCATCTTGTCATCTTCTCTTATTGGCAGGAAGTGTGCTGATTTGGTGAGACGATCAACTATTACCCAAATAGTATCAAAACCACTTGCAGTCCTTGGCAATTTAGTGATGAAATCCATGGTAATGTTTTCCCATTTCCATTCCGGGATTTCGGCTTGTTGAAGTAGACCTGATGGTTTCTGATGCTCAGCTTTGACCTTAGAACACGTCAAACATTCTCCTACGTATTTAGCAACATCGGCTTTCATACCCGGCCACCAAAAATGTTTCTTGAGATCCTTGTACATCTTCCCCGTTCCAGGATGTATTGAGTATCTGGTTTTATGAGCTTCTCTAAGTACCATTTCTCTCATATCTCCAAATTTTGGTACCCAAATCCTTTCAGCCCTATACCGGGTTCCGTCTTCCCGAATATTAAGATGCTTCTCCGATCCTTTGGGTATTTCATCCTTTAAATTTCCCTCTTTTAAAACTCCTTGTTGCGCCTCCTTTATTTGAGTAGTAATGTTATTATGAATCATTATATTCATAGATTTTACTCGAATGGGTTCTCTGTCCTTCCTGCTCAAGGCATCGGCTACCACATTTGCCTTCCCCGGGTGGTAACGAATCTCAAAGTCGTAATCATTCAATAATTCAATCCACCTACGCTGCCTCATATTCAGTTGTTTCTGATTAAATATGTGTTGAAGACTTTTGTGGTCGGTATATATAATACTTTTGACCCCATATAAGTAGTGCCTCCAGGTCTTTAATGCAAAAACAACCGCGCCTAATTCCAAATCATGCGTCGTATAATTTTGTTCGTGAATCTTCAATTGTCTAGACGCATAAGCAATCACCTTCGTTCGTTGCATTAATACACAACCGAGACCTTGCTTTGATGCATCACAATAAATCACAAAATCATCATTCCCTTCAGGCAATGACAATATAGGTGCCGTAGTTAGCTTTTTCTTCAATAACTGAAACGCTTTCTCTTGTTCATCATTCCATTCAAATTTCTTCCCTTTATGCGTTAATGCAGTCAAGGGTTTTGCTATTCTGGAAAAGTCTTGGATGAACCTTCTGTAGTAACCAGCTAGTCCTAAAAACTGGCGTATGTGTTTTGGAGTTTTCGGGGTTTCCCACTTTTCAACAGTTTCTATCTTTGCCAGATCCACCTTAATACCTTCTTTGTTCACTATGTGACCGAGGAATTGAACTTCTTCCAACCAAAATGCACACTTTGAAAACTTAGCGTACAATTCTTCCTTCCTCAATACTTCTAACACCTTTCTCAAATGTTCACCGTGTTCTTGGTCATTCTTTGAGTAAATAAGTATGTCATCAATGAAAACAATGACAAACTTGTCAAGGTATGGTCCACACACTCGGTTCATAAGGTTCATGAACACAGCTGGTGCATTAGTTAAACCAAATGGCATGACCATAAACTCGTAATGACCGTAACGTGTTCTGAAAGCAGTCTTTGGAATATCATCTTCTTTCACCCGCATTTGATGATACCCGGAACGTAAGTCAATCTTTGAATAAACAGATGAGCCTTGTAGTTGATCAAATAAGTCATCGATTCTCGGTAGTGGGTAGCGGTTCTTGATGGTAAGTTTGTTCAACTCTCGGTAGTCGATACACAACCTGAATGTACCATCTTTCTTCTTGACAAACAAAACAGGAGCTCCCCACGGTGATGTGCTTGGTCGAATGAAACCACGCTCTAAAAGTTCTTGTAATTGGCTTTGTAGTTCTTTCATCTCGCTGGGTGCGAGTCTGTAAGGAGCACGAGCTATTGGTGCAGCTCCTGGTACAAGATCTATTTGAAATTCAACGGATCGATGTGGGGGTAGTCCCGATAATTCTTTCGGAAATACATCAGGAAATTCTTTTGCGACGGGAACATCATTGATGCTCTTTTCTTCAGTTTGTACTTTCTCGACGTGTGCTAGAACAGCATAGCAACCTTTTCTTATTAGTTTTTGTGCCTTCAAATTACTAATAAGATGTAGCTTCGTGTTGCCCTTTTCTCCGTACACCATTAAGGGTTTTCCTTTTTCTCGTATAATGCGAATTGCATTTTTGTAACAAACGATCTCCGCTTTCACTTCTTTCAACCAGTCCATACCGATTATCACATCAAAACTCCCTAACTCTACTGGTATCAAATCAATCTTAAATGTTTCGCTAACCAGTTTAATTTCTCGATTCCGACATATATTATCTGCTGAAATTAATTTACCATTTGCTAATTCGAGTAAAAATTTACTATCCAAAGGCGTCAATGGACAACTTAATTTAGCACAAAAATCTCTACTCATATAGCTTATATCCGCACCCGAATCAAATAAAACGTAAGCAGATTTATTGTCAATAAGAAACGTACCCGTAACAAGCTCGGGTCTTCCTGTGCCTCTGCCGCATTAATATTGAAAACTCTTCCACGGCCTTGTCCATTCGTGTTCTCCTGGTTCGGGCAATTTCTAATAATGTGGCCCGGTTTTCCACATTTATAACAAACTACATTGGCATAACTTGCTCCGACACTACTTGCTCCGCCATTACTCGTTCCGACACCATTTGTTCCTTTCGTTCTATTAACCCCTGGTCCGTAGACCTCACACTTCGCCGCGCTATGACCATTTCTTTTACACTTGTTGCAAAATTTGGTGCAGAACCCCGAGTGATTCTTTTCACACCTTTGGCATAGCTGCTTCTGATTGTTGTTGTTGTTGCGGTTATTATTGTTGTTGGGATGATTGTTGTAGTTTCTGTTGTTGTTGTTGTTGTTGTTGTTGGGCCGTTTGTTGTAGTTGCGATTGATGTTGCGATTGTTGGGATAATTGTTGCGATTATTGTTGTAATTGCTGTTGTTGTTGTATTGGTGATTCTTATCACCGTTTTCCTCCCACTTTCTTTTGACTTGCTTCACATTGGCCTCTTCAGCAGTCTGTTCTTTAATTCTTTCTTCAATTTGGTTCACGAGTTTGTGAGCCATTCTACATGCCTGTTGTATGGAGGCGGGCTCGTGTGAACTTATATCTTCTTGGATTCTTTCCGGTAATCCTTTCACAAACTCGTCGATCTTCTCTTCCTCATCTTCGAATGCTCCCGGACACAATAGGCACAATTCTGTGAATCGTCTTTCGTACGTGGTAATATCAAATCCTTGGGTTCGTAACCCTCTAAGTTCTGTCTTGAGCTTATTGACCTCAGTTCTGGGACGGTACTTCTCGTTCATCAAGTGCTTGAATGCTGACCACGGTAGTGCGTACGCATCGTCTTGTCCCACTTGCTCTAGATAGGTATTCCACCATGTTAACGCAGAACCTGTGAAGGTATGCGTAGCGTACTTTACTTTGTCCTCTTCAGTACACTTACTTATGGCAAACACCGATTCGACCTTCTCGATCCACCGTTTCAATCCGATCGGTCCTTCGGTTTCATCAAATTCCAAAGGTTTGCAGGCAGTGAATTCTTTGTAGGTGCATCCTACACGATTTCCTGTACTGCTAGATCCAAGGTTATTGTTGGTATGTAGCGCAGCCTGTACTGCGGCTATGTTTGAAGCTAGAAAAGTACGGAATTCCTCTTCATTCATATTCACGGTGTGTCGAGTAGTCGGTGCCATTTCCTTCAAAATAGTTAAATGGAACAAGTTAATCATACAGAATATTAAGAGTAGTTAATAGTATTTCGTAGCATAATATGAACTCATTTATAAAAGCTTTTTCTTCATATTAGCGTTTTATAAGTTTAAATTCGGGTAGTACCTACCCGTTAAGTTCATACTTAGTAGCTAATATACAATTCAACTACTACAATTCTATATGAAAAACTGATTATAATAATATTTCGCGTTCAAACTTTTATACAATATTTTACAAACTTACAATACCGCTTATTTTACATAAAGCATGAAATATATCACACAATAACTTTGATACAAGATAGTTGTGAAGATAATTCTAGCTAGTACACAAGTCGTTCAGCAAAGGCAATAAAGACACGTAATTCATACGTCCAGAAACAAGTCATGCATTCTGGTTTTACTAGGACTACTTCCCATCCTTGGTCTTGTGCAACATAACCGTTATGGCCGTTCATAAGACAGCGTGTTGTAACGTCGTCAAAGGAGCGAGGGTTACGTAATGTCCAACAGTCCCGTAATAATCTAAAAACCTCATTTCTTACCCCAATTACCGACTCCGTCACTTGTGGAAACGTTTTGTTTAATAGTTGTAGCCCGATGTTCTTGTTCTCACTTTGGTGAGAAGCGAACATTACTAATCCGTAAGCATAACATGCTTCTTTATGTTGCATGTTAGCCGCTTTTTCTAAATCACGAAGTCCAATATTCGAATATATTGAGTCAAAATAATTTCTTAACCCGTTGCGTAAAATAGCATTTGGGTTCCCCGCAATATATGCGTCAAAGTAAACACATCGTAACTTATGGGTTTCCCAATGTGATATCCCCCATCTTTCAAACGAAAGTCTCTTATAAACCAAGACATTCTTGGAATGTTCTTCGAATGTCTTACAAACTGATCTCGCCTTAAATAGTTGTGCCGAAGAATTCTGGCCGACTCTAGACAAGATTTCATCAATCATGTCTCCGGGTAGGTCTCTTAAAATATTGGGTTGTCTATCCATTTTGTGTTTTTAAACTGTAAAATAGACAAGAGTTAGTTTCATAAAAAAATACTTATTAATACAAGCAATTTTTACATATATCATAAAGCATAAGAACACTATATTACATATATTACACCACACGAATACAACTATCTTATTCCGACTCGCTCGTTTCTTCTTCTTCGGTTTTGGTTCGTTTTGCCAAGTTTCTAGGGATATATGATGTTCCCCTAATACGAGCCGTCGTTGTCCACATTGGTTTAGAAAAACCTGGTGGTTTAGAGGTTCCCGGGTCATTGTTACAACTTAAGGACTTCGGGCGTTGACGATACATATAAAGTTCATCGGGGTTGGAATTAGATTTCTCTATTTTTATGCCCTTTCCCTTATTATTTTCTTTTGCCTTTTTAAATTCAGTTGGGGTAATTTCTATAACATCATCGGAATTCTCGTCGGAATCCGATTCATCGGAGAATTGGTAATCCTCCCAATATTTTGCTTCCTTGGCGGAAACACCATTGACCATAATTAACCTTGGTCGGTTGGTTGAGGATTTTCTTTTACTTAACCGTTTTATTATTTCCCCCACCGGTTCTATTTCTTCATCCGGTTCCGATTCTTCTTCCGGTTCCGATTCTTCTTCCGGTTCCGACTCTTCTTCCGGTTCCTCTTCGGGAACTTGTGAATCAGTCCACGAATCATTCCAATTTACATTTGACTCTTCATTATTATTAGGTGAGTCAATGGGACTTGTTCTAGAGGTAGACATCTATCACATAATATCAAACGCGTTAAGAGATTAATATATCACATAATATTCACATGTTAAAAATATATAGTTTCCAACAAAATTTGTTAAGCAATCATTTTTCAAGTAAACACGGTCGAAGTCCAGACTCACTAATGCATCCTAACAAACTCGATAAGACACACTAATGAAAAATTCTGGTTCTCTAAGACCAACGCTCGGATACCAACTGAAATGTCCCGTTCTTATTGATTAAAAACGTTCCATATTAATTGATTTCGTTGCGAGGTTTTGACCTCTATATGAGACGTTTTTCAAAGACTGCATTCATTTTTAAAACAAACCATAACCTTTATTTCATAAATAAAGGTTTAAAAAGCTTTACGTAGATTATCAAATAATGATAATCTAAAATATCCTGTTTACACACGACCATTACATAATGGTTTACAATACAAATATGTTACATCGAAATCAGTTTCTTGAATGCAGTTTTTACACAATATCATACAAACATGGACTCCAAATCTTGTCCTTATTTTAGTATGCAACAGCGGAAGCTCTTAATATTCACCTGAGAATAAACATGCTTTAAACGTCAACAAAAATGTTGGTGAGTTATAGGTTTAACCTATATATATCAAATCGTAACAATAGACCACAAGATTTCATATTTCAATACACATCCCATACATAGAGAAAAAAATCATTCATATGGTGAACACCTGGTAACCGACATTAACAAGATGCATATATAAGAATATCCCCATCATTCCGGGACACCCTTCGGATATGATATAAATTTCGAAGTACTAAAGCATCCGGTACTTTGGATGGGGTTTGTTAGGCCCAATAGATCTATCTTTAGGATTCGCGTCAATTAGGGTGTCTGTTCCCTAATTCTTAGATTACCAGACTTAATAAAAAGGGGCATATTCGATTTCGATAATTCAACCATAGAATGTAGTTTCGCGTACTTGTGTCTATTTTGTAAATCATTTATAAAACCTGCATGTATTCTCATCCCAAAAATATTAGATTTTAAAAGTGGGACTATAACTCACTTTCACAGATTTTTACTTCGTCGGGAAGTAAGACTTGGCCACTGGTTGATTCACGAACCTATAACAATATATTCATATATATCAAAGTATGTTCAAAATATATTTACAACACTTTTAATATATTTTGATGTTTTAAGTTTATTAAGTCAGCTGTCCTCGTTAGTAACCTAAACTAGTTGTCCACAGTTAGATGTACAGAAATAAATCGATAAATATTATCTTGAATCAATCCACGACCCAGTGTATACGTATCTCAGTATTGATCACAACTCAAACTATATATATTTTGGAATCAACCTCAACCCTGTATAGCTAACTCCAACATTCACATATAGAGTGTCTATGGTTGTTCCGAAATATATATAGATGTGTCGACATGATAGGTCGAAACATTGTATACGTGTCTATGGTATCTCAAGATTACATAATATACAATACAAGTTGATTAAGTTATGGTTGGAATAGATTTGTTACCAATTTTCACGTAGCTAAAATGAGAAAAATTATCCAATCTTGTTTTACCCATAACTTCTTCATTATAAATCCGTTTTGAGTGAATCAAATTGCTATGGTTTCATATTGAACTCTATTTTATGAATCTAAACAGAAAAGTATAGGTTTATAGTGGGAAAAATAAGTTACAAGTCATTTTTGTAAAGGTAGTCATTTCAGTCGAAAGAACGATGTCTAGATGAACCATTTTAGAAAACATACTTCCACTTTGAGTTTAATCATAATTTTTGGATATAGTTTCATGTTCATAATAAAAATCATTTTCTCAGAATAACAACTTTAAAATCAAAGTTTATCATAGTTTTTAATTAACTAACCCAAAACAGCCCGCGGTGTTACTACGACGGCGTAAATCCGGTTTTACGGTGTTTTTCGTGTTTCCAGGTTTTAAATCATTAAGTTAGCATATAATATAGATATAGAACATGTGTTTAGTTGGTTTTAAAAGTCAAGTTAGAAGGATTAACTTTTGTTTGCGAACAAGTTTAGAATTAACTAAACTATGTTCTAGTGATTACAAGTTTAAACCTTCGAATAAGATAGCTTTATATGTATGAATCGAATGATGTTATGAACATCATTACTACCTTAAGTTCCTTGGATAAACCTACTGGAAAAGAGAAAAATGGATCTAGCTTCAATGGATCCTTGGATGGCTCGAAGTTCTTGAAGCAGAATCATGACACGAAAACAAGTTCAAGTAAGATCATCACTTGAAATAAGATTGTTATAGTTATAGAAATTGAACCAAAGTTTGAATATGATTATTACCTTGTATTAGAATGATAACCTACTGTAAGAAACTAAGATTTCTTGAGGTTGGATGATCACCTTACAAGATTGGAAGTGAGCTAGCAAACTTGAAAGTATTCTTGATTTTATGAAACTAGAACTTTTGGAATTTATGAAGAACACTTAGAACTTGAAGATAGAACTTGAGAGAGATCAATTAGATGAAGAAAATTGAAGAATGAAAGTGTTTGTAGGTATTTTTGGTCGTTGGTGTATGGATTAGATATAAAGGATATGTAATTTTGTTTTCATGTAAATAAGTCATGAATGATTACTCATATTTTTGTAATTTTATGAGATATTTCATGCTAGTTGCCAAATGATGGTTCCCACATGTGTTAGGTGACTCACATGGGCTGCTAAGAGCTGATCATTGGAGTGTATATACCAATAGTACATACATCTAAAAGCTGTGTATTGTACGAGTACGAATACGGGTGCATACGAGTAGAATTGTTGATGAAACTGAACGAGGATGTAATTGTAAGCATTTTTGTTAAGTAGAAGTATTTTGATAAGTGTATTGAAGTCTTTCAAAAGTGTATAAATACATATTAAAACACTACATGTATATACATTTTAACTGAGTCGTTAAGTCATCGTTAGTCGTTACATGTAAGTGTTGTTTTGAAACCTTTAGGTTAACGATCTTGTTAAATGTTGTTAACCCAATGTTTATAATATCAAATGAGATTTTAAATTATTATATTATCATTATATTATCATGTATGAATATCTCTTAATATGATATATATACATTAAATGTCTTTACAACGATAATCGTTACATATATGTCTCGTTTAAAAATCATTAAGTTAGTAGTCTTGTTTTTACATATGTAGTTCATTGTTAATATACTTAATGATATGTTTACTTATCATACCATTACATAATGGTTTACAATACAAATATGTTACAACAAAATAAGTTTCTTGAATGCAGTTTTTACACAATATCATACAAGCATGGACTCCAAATCTTGTCCTTATTTTAGTATGCAACAGCGGAAGCTCTTAATATTCACCTGAGAATAAACATGCTTTAAACGTCAACAAAAATGTTGGTGAGTTATAGGTTTAACCTATATATATCAAATCGTAACAATAGACCACAAGATTTCATATTTCAATACACATCCCATACATAGAGATAAAAATCATTCATATGGTGAACACCTGGTAACCGACATTAACAAGATGCATATATAAGAATATCCCCATCATTCCGGGACACCCTTCGGATATGATATAAATTTCGAAGTACTAAAGCATCCGGTACTTTGGATGGGGTTTGTTAGGCCCAATAGATCTATCTTTAGGATTCGCGTCAATTAGGGTGTCTGTTCCCTAATTCTTAGATTACCAGACTTAATAAAAAGGGGCATATTCGATTTCGATAATTCAACCATATAATGTAGTTTCGCGTACTTGTGTCTATTTTGTAAATCATTTATAAAACCTGCATGTATTCTCATCCCAAAAATATTAGATTTTAAAAGTGGGACTATAACTCACTTTCACAGATTTTTACTTCGTCGGGAAGTAAGACTTGGCCACTGGTTGATTCACGAACCTATAACAATATATACATATATATCAATGTATGTTCAAAATATATTTACAACACTTTTAATATATTTTGATGTTTTAAGTTTATTAAGTCAGCTGTCCTCGTTAGTAACCTACAACTAGTTGTCCACAGTTAGATGTACAGAAATAAATCGATAAATATTATCTTGAATCAATCCACGACCCAGTGTATACGTATCTCAGTATTGATCACAACTCAAACTATATATATTTTGGAATCAACCTCAACCCTGTATAGCTAACTCCAACATTCACATATAGAGTGTCTATGGTTGTTCCGAAATATATATAGATGTGTCGACATGATAGGTCGAAACATTGTATACGTGTCTATGGTATCTCAAGATTACATAATATACAATACAAGTTGATTAAGTTATGGTTGGAATAGATTTGTTACCAATTTTCACGTAGCTAAAATGAGAAAAATTATCCAATCTTGTTTTACCCATAACTTCTTCATTATAAATCCGTTTTGAGTGAATCAAATTGCTATGGTTTCATATTGAACTCTATGCATGGGACGTATATTTATGAGAACTGGAAATGAAATTCTTGTGGTCTATTAAAATGATGGAAATAAATGATTATGATAAACTAATGAACTCACCAACCTTTTGGTTAACACTTTAAAGCATGTTTATTCTCAGGTGTTAAAGAAATCTTCCGCTGTGCATTTGCTCATTTTAAAGATATTACTTGGAGTCTTCAATAGCATATTTCGAAGAACGTTGCATTCGAGTCATTGAGTTCATCAAAGATTATTATTAAATCAATTTATAGTTGGATAGTGGATATTATGAAATGGTATGCATGCCTGTCAATTTTCGATGTAAAGAAAGATTGTCTTTTAAAAACGAATGCAATGTTTGTAAAATGTATCATATAGAGGTCAAATACCTCGCAATGTAATCAACTATTGTGAATCGTTTATAATGTATATGAACGGGTCCTTTCAGTTGGTATCAGAGCGGTGGTCTTAGCGAACCAGGTCTGCATTAGTGTGTCTAACTGATAAGTCGATAGGATGCATTAGTGAGTCTGGACTTCGACCGTGTCTGCATGTCAAAAGTTTTGCTTATCATTTTGTGTCGAAAATTAACTACTTATCATCCTCAGGAAATTACCTGCTTATCATTTTTAGTCTAAAACACGTCTTGCTGCATTGATTGCATGAATAGTGTATAGACAAAAATTCATATCTTAGCATATCTGCTAAATCATATCTTATCGTATCTGTTACTTTAAACTTTGCCTGACATATCCCGCAAATTCCTCCGTAATCTATGAAATCTTTTGATCTCTATATATAGATATCCTATGTAAATAGAATACCACCCGATAGCCGAAAAATCATTTTATATCGAAAATCCTTTATCCAATCGTACGAAATGGAATTTGTCATCAGTTCAAGTCACTCGGATTCCGAAATGGAATCTCACTCAAGCTCCGAAAGCAGTGTGACCGGAATGGATCAACCAATCAGTCATCACCTATTCTGGATGAATTGGGGATGGGTTCGTAGCCTCCTCAATCATTGGAAACAAGAAGAAGGCGATCCTTTCCATCCACCACATTGCCCTCTTGACGAAGAACCTGAAGCACTTACCGGCGAACCTGTCCAAAACACCATGTTATCGCTCATTTCCAGAGTATCTCGTCACGATTATATATTACATCAAATTTTAGATTTTATTTATCCGCTCGTTCCGACCAACAATCATCCTGGAATAATAGAAGAAGTCAACGAACTTCGCGCTCGGGTAGTGGCTTTGGAGAATATGGTACAGAGATTACAAACACCAGCAGCAGCATCAGCAGCATAACCAGTACCACCATCATCAACGCCAACAGTACCATTACCACCTCCAACCACAACCGCGTTGTAAACCTCAACTTCACAATCTGTCCCACTAGCATCAACGTCATACTCACCATAGATACCAAGGAGTACCAACAACAATAACTGACGAAGTATTAATTCATAACTTCATTGGAGAAACATTCCGCGGCGATTATATAATCTCTAAAGTCTTAGAGATTATCTAATCTAGCCCTAACCATAAATCAGTTAAGCGAACCAAAATGATAGAAGGAAGAGTAGAAACCCTGACAAAAATGGTGTGTGATTAACAAGTTAAACTTGTTTTAACAACAGCATCAACAGTACCGTCAACGTCACCAGCATCGTCAGTACAGTCAACATCAGAATCAACAATACCTATAATATCACAAACTCCGTCAGTTCAAGAATCACTGTGGACATCATTACGAATCAATAACGTGTATATTGTATCAACAAGTTATGAAGAATTAACTCATTCCCTCTGAAGAAATTATATATATATATATTTTTTATATATATATTTTGAAATAAAAAATAAATCTTTCCGTGCTAAGCTATTGTGTGTGAATCTTAACTACTCGGTTAATTCATATTATAAATATGCAATAATGTACGTCCCTCGCCCGCGACTTAACCATCGTTAACTACAATCTCTGTCTCAATTCAACAAATTCCAATTCCTAATAAATCAAGTATATATTTGATTTTACACTTCATCATTGATGTAACCGAAACTTTTCAGATAACATCATTCGTACTTTGCGAAGTTCACAAGAATTTAACGAAAACCAACATCACATCTCAACAAATAACGAAGTATTGATTCATAATTTCAATATTATTGAAGAAATACTTATGTAACCTCTAAAGCCTTCAAGGAATTATTCAATTCTAGTTCCAACCGTAAACCGGATGAGTTTAATTTAGTATTAACTCATTAAAATCTATGTTACATCTGAGGAGAATATATACATATATATTTTCATAAAGACTGTAATAAAATTCTTATGTACAAAATATTAATTGTGAAAATTTTTTAACGGGTAGGTAATACCCGAGAGATATATATAAATTCACAATTAATATGTTACATTCTTCGAATCAGATTAAGCAAATTATCAATTATACTTCCTACTTTCACAATAATATACATTCTTTCATAGAAATTAAAACAACCATACTAATTCAAACCCAATTACATATTCTGATTTTAAAATCTCAGAATTTAATTCGAGATATAATCGGTACTATCACTTTTAGATTCCTACATCTTTCAAAGCTATACTTTGACTTCAAAAGTGTGTTAGAACATCAAATGTATATTAACGATTACAATCTGTGTTCAAAATCCTTCAAAATTCCTGAAGACACTTCAAATAATAAACAATCGAGATAATGATCCAACCACATATTAACCACAGTCTTGCATCTGAAAAGCTCTCGAAACCAGAGTCATAATTTAACACGTATCCGTGTCAGACCCTTTGGCATTTATTAGCAAAAATAACTTTGCGATTCCTTTTCAAATTAGTCAGTTTTGTCACAGCTTTAGCAAGTCAACTTCGACTTTTCAGTTGAAACAGTCTTATTATAACCTTGATATAGACGTTGCCCTTTCGTCATTGTTACCGGAGAACCTTTTATGTCTCACCACATTAAAAATAAACTTACCAACAAATTCACTGATCTTTGACTTTCCGAAAAGTCATTATATTTATCGAAACCCCATCATTTACTCATCCGTATCTTGTAACAAGAATTGTCATGCCAATTACTGGGAATCAGCAATTAGTATTTTGAAATCTTGCAGCATGTCTCTGCCAACAGTTATAGGTGTATATATAACGTCTATCTCCTAGACTTATATACTTTGAATGTGAAGTTTCTGAAAAACACCCTAAACTGCGAACTAGTTCTCCGAAGTTTGGAAAATGCTGATGAAGCAGCAAAAACTGTAAATGACCTTAACAGTCAAAAGTTTGATAATAAAGGATAGTGTGTTGGAAAAGCTTAGAAAAAGAGAAGGTTTGGAACTGGAAAACGGATTAAGCAAACCATGAAGGAGGCTATGGACAAATCACAAAGACTAAACCTGCCTTCAAAGAATCTAAATGATTCAGTGTCTGCTGAAATTATTATTAAATACCTTACTCCTGACTCTAAACCCTTGTGAATAATATTCTTCATCATCCTCTGATCTTAGATATTCTAAAATATCATCATATCTTTCATTATAAATATCCTCCATATTTCTGAAGATATTTTCTTACCTATTCTTATCTGGAATCATTTATCTCTTTGCGCTATCTGGATTACATCAAAAAGGAAACTGTTTAGTTCCTATACTCTGTAAACCTTTGAGTTTAAACTATGAATGTTTTTGAAGTAGTGTTGGAAACTGAAGCATGAGTTAGTATAATATAATGACACTTGATCAACGTGATTATATTACAGTAATTCATGCTGAGTTTCTAAATGGAACGTGATGATTCACAGATCATAACATCATCATGTGCCATGTTATACGACTCTTGTATTCGATTTAACCTCTAAAATATCAAGAAAATATTTCTTGATGATTCGGCCTTTTCCAAGGTATTCTAGTAATTTGACAAGTCAAGATCGTGCCATCATAATTTCCTTCCTAGAACATTAACAATGTTCATTCCGAAATTCATATCTGTGAATTCTGGACCATTACAAGCGGTGCTTAATCGCAAGAAGAAGAAACGAAAGGACAAAACTCCGAAATAGAAATTGGGGTATAAATTGCAGTAAATAAAAGAGAGCATTAACTGTGGATGACAATGATTATAGAAAATAGAAACAGAGACTTTGAAATATAAGGGAAGATATAAATCCCAACGACAAACCAAAAATTATAAACCATATATATCGATGCATATAGCAATATAAAGATACGGGAGAACTAGAAACACTATAAACCCAAGAGTATAGTAGAAGTAAATAGATTCTTCTGGCGGTAGATGAAAAAGAAGAATGACCGATATGAAAGTTATAAGTATATCGAGAATCAGAACTGGATGGAGCATATTGATGAACACTTTAAAATATGAGTTGAGGGGGAAAGAATAGAAGGTGATGAAACATGACTAGGAACTTAGAAATCAACAGATTTAACTCACACAATGACGGAATAAGTGAATCAAACCCTCTAGTAAGTAGGTTAAGCGTTTTGGGATTAATTTAGTCATACCATAACTAAATCAAGTGTGATTAGATCAACACCTAGAGCTATTATTCACCACCTGGGTGATTTGGGTTGAGAGAGAATCGGAGGAGCTCACCAGATCTGAGTGTGTGTAACAAATGAGAGGCTTAACCTAAAATGAAGAACATAAGACTTTATATACCCCTGCTGTTGACTCACCCATACGATTCATTCATCACACGTACGAGTTGGCTTCATCAGCCGTACGGGTGATCACTCACTCGTGTCTTCTCATTTAGATTGTAATTGTGACTTAGCTCAGCATCAACCGTGCGTATGAGCCTGTCAGCCGTACTAGTGAGGCTTCACTCGTACGTCTGACTAGGACTAACATAGTAAAACATCTAAATCTCGTTCCTGCAGTTCCTGTAACCACATACAAACACGGATAGGATAATAACGAGCAATCATGGTGGCCTGTAAACTGTTGTACCTGCAATGGACGTGGGTAGATGTCTAGGGACTTGCATAAAATGCATCAACAGAAGGTTTGAGTTGTAAGGAAACGAAGGAGGTGAATTTATAAGAAAATCTCCGACAGAACAATTAAAATGGACGATCGCATTTAAAGCGGATCCTAATTCCCTTAATTACCGGAGAGTCAAATCTTATTAAGAAGATTTTCTTTAAATCCCTTGAAATCTGGGAATCAATCATATCTACTTCAAATGATAAGATGAATCTACACTTACTCATTTCACTCTTCTATGTTAGCTTCATTCGTACTCTTCATATAAATGGATTGTTTATCTAAATTATTCGCTGATAATAAAACTCTAATTTTCAGCCCGTATGCATCATGAAAACATACTTATTATCATTCACGAGCTTTCCACTCAAATTTCGGGACGAAATTTCTTTAACGGGTAGGTACTGTGACAACCCGGAAATTTCCAACCAAATTTAAACTTTAATCTTTATATGTTTCCGACACGAAAAGCAATATTTGTTAAGTTAAATTTCAAGAATTTTAAACTATGTTCATACATTCATTCAACCTCGACCAAGTTCCAACGATTCACGAACCATTAAATGAATATGATTATATATGTATATGTGTATATATATATATTATAACTTGAAACGTAAACAAAATATTAGATTAAATACTTTATATGATTGTATCTGTTTCAAAATGTTTATCAATGGAATTAGAAGATAAGATTAAATGATTGAATTATCAGATATATTCAATTATGATTACAAGTCTCTGTTGAAAGGCCCACGTTGATTTGAGAAATCTTTCTATTTTAACAATATTCAGAAAATGGTAAAGTGATTTATAAATAAGAACAAATTGTTAATCATTGAGAACTAGACAAAGGATAGTGGAAGATTGAATCTCATAAAGACTTGATTGATCTATTTAGTTTCAAACGTACAAAAACGTTTTCAGTTTAAAAAGAACTTTATTATTAAAACGTATATAACTTTTATAAATATCTAGAACCACTTTTGACAACTCATTACTTAACTAGTATGATAAAGATAACGATATTTATATTTTATTTTATTAAATATATATAATGATTTAAATTAATATTATATATATTTATATGCGTATTATACGTATTATGTAGTTTTATACTTTTACTATACTTAAACGTTACCTTTACTTTATTTTTACTTTACTTTAACTTTAACTTTAATAATTCACTTTAATAATTCATACTTTAATAATTCATACTTTAATAATTCACTTTAATAATTTATACTTTAATAATTCACTTTAATAATTCATACTTTAATAATTCACTTTAATAATTCATACTTTAATAATTCACTTTAATAATTCATACTTTAATAATTCACTTTAATAATTCAAAAATCTATTATAAATAGAATTCAATAGGTTTCATTATTTCATAGAAACTTGAAAATATTTTTCTCTAAACTCTCTCAATCGATTTACATATATATATTTACTCCATATTATTTCAAGATATTATTAGTATACATAAATATTACGTCAGAGTACTGTCCGAGTGATTTCGAAATTGTTTTTCGAGTGGGATTGGATTAAGGAAATTATGGGTTATAGCTATGGAGATGATTGGGTATGGTTCATGGGTATGCTCGCGAGGTCAATATAGTATTTATCATCTCCGTTGCGTCTACGTACCTTTCCTGTAATATTGAATCTCAATATTAATACGTGAGTACTCATAATTTAACTTTTACATACTAATAGTGTATCCCTGACTAGTGCTCGAGTATATAGGATTATGCATGTTTGTACTTTTGATATTGCCTTTAGTTAGGTTATGTTGAATCCTGAATTAGTTATATATGCGACTGAGATAAGGTATAAGATATGCATGTTGTTGGAAAGCTAGCGAAAAATTAAGAACTTTTCATTTAGATATCGAATAATTTCGATGAACGGATTTGAAGTTATAGTCCATCGAATTTTTGTATTATTATTAAAAATGATTATTATTATCGTCGTTATTATCGTCGTTCCAGTTTTATCTTATTATTATTATTATTATTATTATTATTATTATTATTATTATTATTATTATTATTATTATTATTATTATCTTTATCAATAAAAGGATTTATCATTAAAAAAAATTATTAATTTTTTATTATTACTATCGTTATTATCGTTAAAGTTATAATTAGTATTATTATTATTATCCAATTATTATTATTATTATTATTATTATTATTATTATTGGTATTATTATTATTATTATTATTATTATTATTATTATCATTATTAATATATATATCATTATTTAAAAATGGTTATTGTTATTGTTAATATTATTATTACTATATTATCATTAAGATAATTATTAGTATTATCGTTAATAATGTTATAGTAACTATCATTATTAATATTAGTGTAATTAAAACAAATATTTGTAACACCTAATTATTTTGATTACTATTATTATCATTATTACGAACATGATATAAAAGACGATTAAAAGCAATTAAACGAAACGATTAGGAAATAATGGGTAAGAGTATCATGATGAAATTAAAATATTATAAGATATTGATTTAGATAAAATTATCGTTCTTATTATTTTTATCATTACTATTATTATTAAAATTATCGTTAGTATTAAAACTATCATTTTAACAAAAATTATCATTTTAATAGAAATGTCATTGTTACTATAAAATATCATTATTATTATTATTTCAAATAGAATTATTATTTTAAAGATAATATTAAAAATTATCGTAAATATTAAAGTTATCATAATTAGAATTATCATTTTATCATAATGTCATCTTAGTAATTATAAATATTGATATTTTTATAATAATAATTATTATTACAAAATAATACAACTTTTACTTACTATCATTATAGATATTATTTTATCAAATAAATATTTGATACAAACATATTTTACTACGTGTAATAACTTACTTTAATAATACCTATCATATTATCTTTATAATATTAAATGAACCCTATAAATTTAATTACTTAATATATATAAAAGTATATTTTATTATATAAATATAATATAAAATTTTATTTATTAATAAATAAATTATGTTATTTACTCTAATAAATCTTTTAAAAATATTTAAAAATATAAAACGACGATATTTAAACTATATATTAATCATGTATAGATTTTTGGAAATTATTTTGAGTCAAAATTACTTTTGTTGACTTTTGCATATTAGTCTCGAGCATTAGGATTGTGGTACACTATGACTTGACCTAATTTGTTAGACAAATATTGACCAACACATAAATATATATAATTAATTTAGGTTCGTGAATCCGAGGCCAACCTTGCACTTGTTCAATGACGTTATATGTATTTTTACTACGAAATACAGTATGGTGAGTTTCATTTGCCTTTTTACCCTTTATATTTTTGGGACTGAGAATACATGCGCTTTTATAAATGTTTTGACGAAATAGACACAAGTAATTGAAACTACATTCTATGGTTGAATTATCGAAATCGAATATGCCCCTTTTTATTAAAGTCTGGTAATCTAAGAATTAGGGAACAGACACCTTAATTGACGCGAATCCTAAAGATAGATCTATTGGGCCTAACAAACCCCATCCAAAGTACCGGATGCTTTAGTACTTCGAAATTTATATCATGTCCGAAGGAGGATCCCGAAATGATAGGGGATATTCTTATATGTATCTAGTTAATGTCGGTTACCAGGTGTTCACCATATGAATGATTGTTTTTGTCTCTATGCATGGGACGTATATTTATGAGAACTGGAAATAAAATTCTTGTGGTCTATTAAAATGATGGAAATAAATGATTATGATAAACTAATGAACTCACCAACCTTTTGGTTGACACTTTAAAGCATGTTTATTCTCAGGTGTTAAAGAAATCTTCCGCTGTGCATTTGCTCATTTTAAAGATATTACTTGGAGTCTTCAATAGCATATTTCGAAGAACGTTGCATTCGAGTCATTGAGTTCATCAAAGATTATTATTAAATCAATTTATAGTTGGATAGTGGATATTATGAAATGGTATGCATGCCTGTCAATTTTCGATGTAAAGAAAGATTGTCTTTTAAAAACGAATGCAATGTTTGTAAAATGTATCATATAGAGGTCAAATACCTCGCAATGTAATCAACTATTGTGAATCGTTTATAATGTATATGAACGGGTCCTTTCAGTTGGTATTTTTTGGGACTGAGAATACATGCGCTTTTATAAATGTTTGACGAAATAGACACAAGTAATTGAAACTACATTCTATGGTTGAATTATCGAAATCGAATATGCCCCTTTTTATTAAAGTCTGGTAATCTAAGAATTAGGGAACAGACACCCTAATTGACGCGAATCCTAAAGATAGATCTATTGGGCCTAACAAACCCCATCCAAAGTACCGGATGCTTTAGTACTTCGAAATTTATATCATGTCCGAAGGAGGATCCCGGAATGATAGGGGATATTCTTATATGTATCTAGTTAATGTCGGTTACCAGGTGTTCAATCCATATGAATGATTATTTTTTGTCTCTATGCATGGGACGTATATTTATGAGAACTGGAAATGAAATTCTTGTGGTCTATTAAAATGATGGAAATAAATGATTATGATAAACTAATGAACTCACCAACCTTTTGGTTGACACTTTAAAGCATGTTTATTCTCAGGTGTTAAAGAAATCTTCCGCTGTGCATTTGCTCATTTTAAAGATATTACTTGGAGTCTTTCATAGCATATTTCGAAGAACGTTGCATTCGAGTCATTGAGTTCATCAAAGATTATTATTAAATCAATTTATAGTTGGATAGTGGATATTATGAAATGGTATGCATGCCTGTCAATTTTTGATGTAAAGAAAGATTGTCTTTTAAAAACGAATGCAATGTTTGTAAAATGTATCATATAGAGGTCAAATACCTCGCAATGTAATCAACTATTGTGAATCGTTTATAATGTATATGAACGGGTCCTTTCAGTTGGTATCAGAGCGGTGGTCTTAGCGAACCAGGTCTGCATTAGTGTGTCTAACTGATAAGTCTTTAGGATGCATTAGTGAGTCTGGACTTCGACCGTGTCTGCATGTCAAAAGTTTTGCTTATCATTTCTAGTCAAAAATCATCTGCTTATCATCCACAGGAAATTACCTGCTTATCATTATTAGTCTAGACACATCTTGCTACATTAATTGCATGAGTAGTGTATAGACAAAATTCATATCTTAGCGTATCTGCTAAATCATATCTTATCGTATCTGTTACTTTAAACTTTGCCTGACATATCCCGCAAATTCCTCCGTAATCTATGAAATCTTTTGATCTCTATATATAGATATCCTATGTAAATAGAATACCACCCGATAGCCGAAAAATCATTTTATATCGAAAATCCTTTATCCAATCGTACGAAATGGAATTTGTCATCAGTACAAGTCACTCGGATTCCGAAATGGAATCTCACTCAAGCTCCGAAAGTAGTGTGACCGAAATGGATCAACCAATCAGTCATCACCTATTCTGGATGAATTGGGGATGGGTTCATAGCCTCCTCAATCATTGGAAACAAAAAGAAGGCGATCCTTTCCATCCACCACATTGCCCTCTTGGCGAAGAACCTGAAGCACTTACCGGCGAACCTGTTCGAGACACCATTTTCTCTCTCATTTTCAGGGTATCTCGTCACGATTATATACTACATCAAATTCTAGATTTTATTTATCCACTCGTTCCGACCGACAATCATCCTGAAATAATAGAAGAAGTCAACGAACTTCGCACTCGGGTAGTGGATTTGGAGAATATGGTGCAGAGATTACAAACACCAGCAGCAGCACCAGCAGCATAACCAGTACCACCATCATCAATGCCAACAGTACCATTACCACCTCCAACCACAACCGCGTTGTAAACCTCAACTTCACAATCTGTCCCACGAGCATCAACGTCATACGCACCATAGATACCAAGGAGTACCAACAACAATAACTGACGAAGTATTAATTCATAACTTCATTGGAGAAACATTCCGCGGCGATTATATAATCTCTAAAGTCTTAGAGATTATCTAATCTAGCCCTAACCATAAATCAGTTAAGCGAACCTAAATGATAGAAGGAAGAGTAGAAACCCTGACAAAAATGGTGTGTGATTAACAAGTTAAACTTGTTTTACCAACAGCATCAACAGTACCGTTAACGTCACCAGCATCATCAGTACAGTCAATATCAGAATCAACAACACCTATAACATCACAAACTCCGTCAGTTCAAGAATCACTGTGGACATCATTACGAATCAATAACGTGTATATTGTATCAACAAGTTATGAAGAATTAACTCATTCCCTCTGAAGAAATTATATATATATTTTATATATATATATATATATTTTGAAATAAAAAATAAATCTTTCCGTGCTAAGCTATTGTGTGTGAATCTTAACTACTCGGTTAATTCATATTACAAATATGCAATAATGTACGTCCCTCGCCCGCAACTTAACCATCGTTAACTACAATCTCTGTCTCAATACAACAAGTTCCAATTCCTAATAAATCAAGTATATATTTGATTTTACACTTCATCATTGATGTAACCGAAACTTTTCAGATAACATCATTCGTACTTTGCGAAGTTCACAAGAATTTAACGAAAACCAACATCACATCTCAACAAATAACGAAGTATTGATTCATAATTTCAATATTATTGAAGAAATACTTATGTAACCTCTAAAGCCTTCAAGGAATTATTCAATTCTAGTTCCAACCGTAAATCGAATGAGTTTAATTTAGTATTAACTCATTAAAATCTATGTTACATCTGAGGAGAATATATACATATATATTTTCATAAAGACTGTAATAAAATTCTTATGTACAAAATATTAATTGTGAAAATTTTTTAACGGGTAGGTAATACCCGAGAGATATATATAAATTCACAATTAATATGTTACATTCTTCGAATCAGATTAAGCAAATTATCAATTATACTTCCTACTTTCACAATAATATACATTCTTTCATAGAAATCAAAACAACCATACTCATTCAAACCCAATTACATATTCTGATTTTAAAATCTCAGAATTCAATTCGAGATATAACCGGTACCATCACTTTTAGATTCCTACATCTTTCAAATCTATACTTTGACTTCAAAAGTGTGTTAGAACATCAAATGTATACAAACGATTACAATCTGTGTTCAAACCCTTCAAAAATCTCTGAAGACACTTCAAATAATGAGCAATCGAGATGATGATCCAACCACATATTACCCACAGTTATGTACTTAAAAAGCTCTCGAAACCAAAGTCATAATTCAACACATATCTGTGTCAGATCTTTTGGCATTTATTAGCCAAAATAACCTTGCAATTCCTTTGCAAAGTAGCAAATTATATCACAGCTCCAGCAAGACAACTTCGATTTTTTCATTCAGAGTAGCCTAATCATAATTTTGATATATGTGATTACCCTTTTGTTACCGGAGAACCTTTCATATTCCACCACATTAGCAATAAACTTACCAACAACTTCACTGATCTTGGGCATTCCGAAGAATCTTTATATTTATCAAAACCTCATCATTTACTCATCTGCCTCTTGTAACGAGAATTGCCATACGAATCATTGGGAATTAGCAATCAGTATTTTGAAATCTCACAGCATGTTGACGGCAACAGTTATACATAACGTCTATTTCCAAGGCTTACATACTTTGAATGTGAAGTTTCTGAAAAACACTCTGAACCGCGAACTAGTTCTCGAAATGCTGATGAAGCAACAAAAACTGTAAACGACCTTAGCAATAAAAAGTTTGATGATAAAGATTAGTGTATTAACAAAGCTCAGAAATAGAAAAGTTTTGGAACTGGAAAATGGATTGAGCAAAGTATGAAGGAGGCTGTGGACAAATCGCAAAGACTGAACCTGCCTTCAAAGAATCCAAATGATTCAGTGTCTGCTGAAGTCATTAACGAATACCTTGCTCCTGACACTAAACCCTTACAGACAATATTCTTCATCATCCTCTGATATTAGAAATTCTAAGATATCATCGTATCTTTCATTATAAATATCCTCCATATTTCTGAAGATATTTCCATAACTATTCTTATCTGGAATCATTTATCTCTTTGCGCTATCTGTATTACATCAAAAAGGAAACTGTTTAGTTCATATACTCTGTAAACCTTTGAGTTTAAAATATGAATGTTTTTGAAGTAGTGTTGGAAACTGAAGCATGAGTTAGTATAATATAATGACACTTGATCAACGTGATTATATTACAGTAATTCATGCTGAGTTTCTAAATGGAACGTGATGATTCACAGATCATAACATCATCATGTGCCATGTTATACGACTCTTGTATTCTATTTAACCTCTAAAATATCAAGAAAATATTTCTTGATGATTCGGCCTTTTTCAAGGTATTCTAGTAATTTGACAAGTCAAGATCGTGCCATCACAATTTCCTTCCTAGAACATTAACAATGTTCATTCCGAAATTCATATCTGTGAATTCTGGACCATTACAAGCGGTGCTTAATCGCAAGAAGAAGAAACGAAAGGACAAAACTCCGAAATAGAAATTGGGGTATAAATTGCAGCAAATAAAAGAGAGCATTAACTGTGGATGACAATGATTATAGAAGATAGAAACAGAGACTTTAAAATATAAGGGAAGATATAAAGCCCAACAACAAACCAAAAATTATAAACCATATATATCGATGCATATAGCAATATAAAGACACGGGAGAACTAGAAACACTATAAACCCAAGAGTATAGTAGAAGTAAATAGATTCTTCCGGTGGTAGATGAAAAAGAAGAATGATCGATATGAAAGTTATAAGTATATCGAGAATCAGAACTAGATGGAGCATATTGATGCATACTTTAAAATATGAGTTGAGGGGAAAAGAATAGAAGGTGATGAAACATGACTAGGAACTTAGAAATCAACAGATTTAACTCACACAATGACGGAATAAGTGAATCAAACCCTCTAGTGAATAGGTTAAGCTTTTTGGGATTAATTTAGTCATACCACAACTAAATCAAGTGTGATTAGATCAACACCTAGAGCTATTATTCACCACCTGGGTGATTTGGGTTGAGAGAGAATCGGAGGAGCTCACCAGATCTGAGTGTGTGTAACAAATGAGAGGCTTAACCTAAAATGAAGAACATAAGACTTTATATACCCCTGCTGTTGACTCACCCGTACGATTCATCCATCACACATACGAGTTGGCTTCATCAGCCGTACGGGTAATCACTCACTCGTGTCTTCTCATTTAGGTTGTAATTGTGACTTAGCTCAGCATCAACCGTGCGTATGAGCCAATCAGCCGCATGAGTGAGGCTTCACTCGGACGTCTGACTAAGTCTAACATAGTCAAACATCCAAATCTCGTTCCTGCAGTTGCTGTAACCACATACAAACACGGATAGGATAATAACGAACGATCATGGTGGCTTGTAAACTGTTGTACCTGCAATGGATGTGGGTAGATGTCTAGGGACTTGCATAAAATGCATCAACAGAAGGTGTGAGTTGTAAGAAAACGAAGGAGGTGAATTTATAAGAAAATCTCCGACAGAACAATTAAAATGGACGATCGCATTTAAAGCAGATCCTAATTCCTTTTGTTACCGGAGAATCAAATCTTATTACAAAGATTTTCTTCAAATCCCTTGAAATCTGGAAATCAATCATATCTACGTCAAATGATAAGATGAATCTACACTTACTCATTTCACTCTTCTATGTTAGCTTCATTTGTACTCTTCATATAAATGGATTGTTTATCCAAATTATTCGCTGATGATAAAACTCTAATTTTCAGCCTGTATGCATCATGAAAACATACTTATTATCATTCACGACCTTTCCACTCAAATTTCGGGACGAAATTTCTTTAACGGGTAGGTACTGTGACAACCCAAAAATTTCCAACCAAATTTAAACTTTATCTTTATATTATTCCGACACGATAAGCAAAGTTTGTTAAGTTAAATCTCAAGAATTTTAAATTATGTTCATACATTCATTATAACCTCGACCAAATTTCGACGATTCACGAACCGTTATATATAAATAAATATGTATATATATGTATATATATATTATAACTTGAGAATATTAATAAAGTATTAAACGTATAATACTTTACATGAACGTATTTGTTTCAATATGTTTATCGATGGAATTAGAAGATAATATCAAATGATTGATTTATCAGATACATTATGATATGATTACGGGTCTATGTTATGAGGTCCACTGTGATTTAGGAAATCTATTCTTTTTGACAACATTCGGAAAATGGTAAAGTGATTTATAAGTAAGAACGTGAAGTGTAAATAACTTAGATGTTGGATATCGACAAGTTATGTAACTCGACATTTTTCATTAAGATGATTTCATACGTTTATTTAATCTTTGAACTTTATCCCATGCTTCACCAACAAACTGTAATTTAAAAACTTGAAACCTATTATGAATATATATGATTCTACTTTTCTAAAATATTTTATGATATAACGATTTCCATTATTTTAACCTTTAAACAAAATGATTCTTAAAAATATATTTGGTTTTGGAAAACAAAATTATTATATTTATTTGATTTAGTTTCAAACGTACAAAAACGTTTTCAGTTTAAAAAGAACTTTATTATTAAAACGTATATAACTTTTATAAATATCTAGAACCACTTTTGACAACTCATTACTTAACCAGTATGATAAAGATAACGATAGTTATATTTTATTTTATTAAATATATATAACGATTTAAATTAATATTATATATATTTATACGCGTATTATACGTACATAGTTTTATACTTTTACTATACTTAAACTTTACCTTTACTTTATTTTTACTTTACTTTAACTTTAATAATTCACTTTAATAATTCATACTTTAATAATTCACTTTAATAATTCATACTTTAATAATTCACTTTAATAATTCATACTTTAATAATTCACTTTAATAATTCATACTTTAATAATTCACTTTAATAATTCAAAAATCTATTATAAATAGAATTCAATAGGTTTCATTATTTCATAAGAAACTTGAAAATATTTTTCTCTAAACTCTTTCAATCGATTTACATATATATATTTACTCCGTATTATTTCAAGATATTATTAGTATACATAAAATATTACGTCAGAGTGCTGTCCGAGTGATTTCGAAATTGTTTTTCGAGTGGGATTGGATTAAGGAAATTATGGGTTATAGCTATGGAGGTGATTGGGTATGGTTCATGGGTATGCTCGTGAGATCAATATAGTGTTTATCATCTCCGTTGCGTCTACGTACCTTTCCTGCAATATTGAATCTCAATATTGATACGTGAGTACTCATAATTTAACTTTTACATACTAATAGTGTATCCCTGACTAGTGCTCGAGTATATAGGATTATGCATGTTTGTACTTTTGATATTGCCTTTAGTTAGGTTATGTTGAATCCTGAATTAGTTATATATGCGACTGAGATAAGGTATAAGATATGCATGTCGTTGGAAAGCTAGCGAAAAATTTAGAACTTTTCATTTAGATATCGAATGATTTCGATGAACGGATTTGAAGTTATAGTCCATCGAATTTTTGTATTATTATTAAAAATGATTATTATTATCGTCGTTATTATCGTCGTTCTAGTTTTATCTTATTATTATTATTATTATTATCTTTATCAATAAAAGGATTTATCATTAAAAATTGTTATTTTTTTTTATTATTACTATCGTTATTATCGTTAAAGTTATAATTAGTATTATTATTATTATTATTATTATTATTATTATTATTATTATTATTATTATTATTATTATTATTATTATTATTATTATTGGTATTATTATTATTATTATTATCATTATTAATATATATATCATTATTTAAAAATGGTTATTGTTATTGTTATTATTATTACTATACTATCATTAAGATAATTATTAGTATTATCGTTAATAATGTTATAGTAACTATCATTATTAATATTAGTGTAATTAAAACAATTATCTGTAACACCTAATTATTTTGATTACTATTATTATCATTATTACGAACACGATATAAAAGACGATTAAAAGCTATTAAACGAAATGATTAGGAAATAATGGGTAAGAGTATCATGATGAAATTAAAATATTATAAGATATTGATTTAGATAAAATTATCGTTCTTATTATTTTTATCATTACTATTATTATTAAAATTATCGCTAGTATTAAAACTATCATTTTAACAAAAATTATCATTTTAATAGAAATGTCATTGTTACTATAAAATATCATTAATATTATTATTATTTTAAATAGAATTATTATTTTAAAGATAATATTAAAAATTATCGTAAATATTAAAGTTATCATAATTAGAATTATCGTTTTATCATAATGTCATCTTAGTAATTATAAATATTGATATTTTTATAATAATTATTATTATTACAAAATAATACAACTTTTACTTACTATCATTATAGATATTATTTTATCAAATAAATATTTGATACAAACATATTTTAGTACGTGTAATAACTTACTTTAATAATACCTATCATATTATCTTTATAATATTAAATGAACCCTATAAATTTTATTACTTAATATATATAAAAGTATATTTTATTATATAAATATAATATAAAATTTTATTTATTAATAAATAAATTATATTATTTACTCTAATAAATCTTTTAAAAATATTTAAAAATATAAAACGATGATATTTAAACTATATATTAATCATGTATAGATTTTTGGAAATTATTTTGAGTCAAATTTACTTTTGTTGACTTTTGCATATTAGTCTCGAGCATTAGGATTGTGGTACACTATGACTTGACCTAATTTGTTAGACAAATATTGACCAACACATAAATATATATAATTAATTTAGGTTCGTGAATCCGAGGCCAACCTTGCACTTGTTCAATGACGTTATATGTATTTTTACTACGAAATACAGTATGGTGAGTTTCATTTGCCTTTTTACCCTTTATATTTTTGGGACTGAGAATACATGCGCTTTTATAAATGTTTGACGAAATAGACACAAGTAATTGAAACTACATTCTATGGTTGAATTATCGAAATCGAATATGCCCCTTTTTATTAAAGTCTGGTAATCTAAGAATTAGGGAACAGACACCCTAATTGACGCGAATCCTAAAGATAGATCTATTGGGCCTAACAAACCCCATCCAAAGTACCGGATGCTTTAGTACTTCGAAATTTATATCATGTCCGAAGGAGGATCCCGGAATGATAGGGGATATTCTTATATGTATCTAGTTAATGTCGGTTACCAGGTGTTCAATCCATATGAATGATTATTTTTTGTCTCTATGCATGGGACGTATATTTATGAGAACTGGAAATGAAATTCTTGTGGTCTATTAAAATGATGGAAATAAATGATTATGATAAACTAATGAACTCACCAACCTTTTGGTTGACACTTTAAAGCATGTTTATTCTCAGGTGTTAAAGAAATCTTCCGCTGTGCATTTGCTCATTTTAAAGATATTACTTGGAGTCTTTCATAGCATATTTCGAAGAACGTTGCATTCGAGTCATTGAGTTCATCAAAGATTATTATTAAATCAATTAACCTTTATTTCATACATAAAGGTTTTAAAAAGCTTTACGTAGATTATCAAATAATGATAATCTAAAATATCCTGTTTACACACGACCATTACATAATGGTTTACAATACAAATATGTTATAACAAAATAAGTTTCTTGAATGCAGTTTTTACACAATATCATACAAGCATGGACTCCAAATCTTGTCCTTATTTTAGTATGCAACAGCGGAAGCTCTTAATATTCACCTGAGAATAAACATGCTTTAAACGTCAACAAAAATGTTGGTGAGTTATAGGTTTAACCTATATATATCAAATCGTAACAATAGACCACAAGATTTCATATTTCAATACACATCCCATACATAGAGATAAAAATCATTCATATGGTGAACACCTGGTAACCGACATTAACAAGATGCATATATAAGAATATCCCCATCATTCCGGGACACCCTTCGGATATGATATAAATTTCGAAGTACTAAAGCATCCAGTACTTTGGATGGGGTTTGTTAGGCCCAATAGATCTATCTTTAGGATTCGCGTCAATTAGGGTGTCTGTTCCCTAATTCATAGATTACCAGACTTAATAAAAAGGGGCATATTCGATTTCGATAATTCAACCATAGAATGTAGTTTCACGTACTTGTGTCTATTTTGTAAATCATTTATAAAACCTGCATGTATTCTCATCCCAAAAATATTAGATTTTAAAAGTGGGACTATAACTCACTTTCACAGATTTTTACTTCGTCGGGAAGTAAGACTTGGCCACTGGTTGATTCACGAACCTATAACAATATATACATATATATCAAAGTATGTTTAAAATATATTTACAACACTTTTAATATATTTTGATGTTTTAAGTTTCTTAAGTCAGCTGTCCTCGTTAGTAACCTACAACTAGTTGTCCACAGTTAGATGTACAGAAATAAATCGATAAATATTATCTTGAATCAATCCACGACCTAGTGTATACGTATCTCAGTATTGATCACAACTCAAACTATATATATTTTGGAATCAACCTCAACCCTGTATAGCTAACTCCAACATTCACATATAGAGTGTCTATGGTTGTTCCGAAATATATATAGATGTGTCGACATGATAGGTCGAAACATTGTATACGTGTCTATGGTATCTCAAGATTACATAATATACAATACAAGTTGATTAAGTTATGGTTGGAATAGATTTGTTACCAATTTTCACGTAGCTAAAATGAGAAAAATTATCCAATCTTGTTTTACCCATAACTTCTTCATTTTAAATCCGTTTTGAGTGAATCAAATTGCTATGGTTTCATATTGAACTCTATTTTATGAATCTAAACAGAAAAAGTATAGGTTTATTGTCGGAAAAATAAGTTACAAGTCGTTTTTGTAAAGGTAGTCATTTCAGTCGAAAGAACGACGTCTAGATGACCATTTTAGAAAACATACTTCCACTTTGAGTTTAACCATAATTTTTGGATATAGTTTCATGTTCATAATAAAAATCATTTTCCCAGAATAACAACTTTTAAATCAAAGTTTATCATAGTTTTTAATTAACTAACCCAAAACAGCCCGCGGTGTTACTACGACGGCGTAAATCCGGTTTTACGGTGTTTTTCGTGTTTCCAGGTTTTAAATCATTAAGTTAGCATATCATATAGATATAGAACATGTGTTTAGTTGATTTTAAAAGTCAAGTTAGAAGGATTAACTTTTATTTGCGAACAAGTTTAGAATTAACTAAACTATGTTCTAGTGATTACAAGTTTAAACCTTCGAATAAGATAGCTTTATATGTATGAATCGAATGATGTTATGAACATCATTACTACCTTAAGTTCCTTGGATAAACCTACTGGAAAAGAGAAAAGTGGATCTAGCTTCAATGGATCCTTGGATGGCTCGAAGTTCTTGAAGCAGAATCATGACACGAAAACAAGTTCAAGTAAGATCATCACTTGAAATAAGATTGTTATAGTTATAGAAATTGAACCAAAGTTTGAATATGATTATTACCTTGTATTAGAATGATAACCTACTGTAAGAAACAAAGATTTCTTGAGGTTGGATGATCACCTTACAAGATTGGAAGTGAGCTAGCAAACTTGAAAGTATTCTTGATTTTATGAAACTAGAACTTTTGGAATTTATGAAGAACACTTAGAACTTGAAGATAGAACTTGAGAGAGATTAATTAGATGAAGAAAATTGAAGAATGAAAGTGTTTGTAGGTGTTTTTGGTCGTTGGTGTATGGATTAGATATAAAGGATATGTAATTTTGTTTTCATGTAAATAAGTCATGAATGATTACTCATATTTTTGTAATTTTATGAGATATTTCATGCTAGTTGCCAAATGATGGTTCCCACATGTGTTAGGTGACTCACATGGGCTGCTAAGAGCTGATCATTGGAGTGTATATACCAATAGTACATACATCTAAAAGCTGTGTATTGTACGAGTACGAATACGGGTGCATACGAGTAGAATTGTTGATAAAACTGAACGAGGATGTAATTGTAAGCATTTTTGTTAAGTAGAAGTATTTTGATAAGTGTATTGAAGTCTTTCAAAAGTGTATAAATACATATTAAAACACTACATGTATATACATTTTAACTGAGTCGTTAAGTCATCGTTAGTCGTTACATGTAAATGTTGTTTTGAAACCTTTAGGTTAACGATCTTGTTAAATGTTGTTAACCCAATGTTTATAATATCAAAAGAGATTTTAAATTATTATATTATCATGATATTATGATGTACGAATATCTCTTAATATGATATATATACATTAAATGTCGTTACAACGATAATCGTTACATATATGTCTCGTTTCAAAATCATTAAGTTAGTAGTCTTGTTTTTACATATGTAGTTCATTGTTAATATACTTAATGATATGTTTAATTATCATAATATAATGTTAACTATATATATAACCATATATATGTCATCATATAGTTTTTACAAGTTTTAACGTTCGTGAATCACCGGTCAACTTGGGTGGTCAATTGTCTATATGAAACATATTTCAATTAATCAAGTCTTAACAAGTTTGATTGCTTAACATGTTGGAAACATTTAATCATGTAAATATCAATCTCAATTAATATATATAAAAATGGAAAAGTTCGGGTCACTACAGTACCTACCCGTTAAATAAATGCGAATCTTCTGGAAATAGATGCGGGTATTTCTTCTTCATCTGATCTTCATGCTCCCAGGTGAACTCGGGTCCTCTACGAGCATTCCATCGAACCTTAACAATTGGTATCTTGTTTTGCTTAAGTCTTTTAACCTCACGATCCATTATTTCGACGGGTTCTTCGATGAATTGAAGTTTTTCGTTGATTTGGATTTCATCTAACGGAATAGTGAGATCTTCTTTAGCAAAACATTTCTTTAAATTCGAGACGTGGAAAGTGTTATGTACAGCCGCGAGTTGTTGAGGTAACTCTAGTCGGTAAGCTACTGGTCCGACACGATCAATAATCTTGAATGGTCCAATATACCTTGGATTTAATTTCCCTCGTTTACCAAATCGAACAACGCCTTTCCAAGGTGCAACTTTAAGCATGACCATCTCTCCAATTTCAAATTCTATATCTTTTCTTTTAATGTCAGCGTAGCTCTTTTGTCGACTTTGGGCGGTTTTCAACCGTTGTTGAATTTGGATGATCTTCTCGGTAGTTTCTTGTATAATCTCCGGACCCGTAATCTGTCTATCCCCCACTTCACTCCAACAAATCGGAGACCTGCACTTTCTACCATAAAGTGCTTCAAACGGCGCCATCTCAATGCTTGAATGGTAGCTGTTGTTGTAGGAAAATTCTGCTAACGGTAGATGTCGATCCCAACTATTTCCGAAATCAATAACACATGCTCGTAGCATGTCTTCAAGCGTTTGTATCGTCCTTTCGCTCTGCCCATCAGTTTGTGGATGATAGGCAGTACTCATGTCTAGACGAGTTCTTAATGCTTGCTGTAATGTCTGCCAGAATCTTGAAATAAATCTGCCATCCCTATCAGAGATAATAGAGATTGGTATTCCATGTCTGGAGACGACTTCCTTCAAATACAGTCGTGCTAACTTCTCCATCTTGTCATCTTCTCTTATTGGCAGGAAGGTGCTGATTTGGTGAGACGATCAACTATTACCCAAATAGTATCAAAACCACTTGCAGTCCTTGGCAATTTAGTGATGAAATCCATGGTAATGTTTTCCCATTTCCATTCCTGGATTTTGGGTTGTTGAAGTAGACCTGATGGTTTCTGATGCTCAGCTTTGACCTTAGAACACGTCAAACATTCTCCTACGTATTTAGCAACATTGGCTTTCATACCCGGCCACCAAAAATGTTTCTTGAGATCCTTGTACATCTTCCCCGTTCCAAGATGTATTGAGTATCTGGTTTTATGAGCTTCTCTAAGTACCATTTCTCTCATATCTCCAAATTTTGGTACCCAAATCCTTTCAGCCCTATACCGGGTTCCGTCTTCCCGAATATTAAGATGCTTCTCCGATCCTTTGGGTATTTCATCCTTTAAATTTCCCTCTTTTAAAACTCCTTGTTGTGCCTCCTTTATTTGAGTAGTAATGTTATTATGAATCATTATATTCATAGATTTTACTCGAATGGGTTCTCTGTCCTTCCTGCTCAAGGCATCGGCTACCACATTTGCCTTCCCCGGGTGGTAACGAATCTCAAAGTCGTAATCATTCAATAATTCAATCCACCTACGCTGCCTCATATTCAGTTGTTTCTGATTAAATATGTGTTGAAGACTTTTGTGGTCGGTATATATAATACTTTTGACCCCATATAAGTAGTGCCTCCAGGTCTTTATTGCAAAAACAACCGCGCCTAATTCCAAATCATGCGTCGTATAATTTTGTTCGTGAATCTTCAATTGTCTAGATGCATAAGCAATCACCTTCGTTCGTTGCATTAATACACAACCGAGACCTTCCTTTGATGCATCACAATAAATCACAAAATCATCATTCCCTTCAGGCAATGACAATATAGGTGCCGTAGTTAGCTTTTCCTTCAATAACTGAAACGCTTTCTCTTGTTCATCATTCCATTCAAATTTCTTCCCTTTATGCGTTAATGCAGTCAAGGGTTTTGCTATTCTGGAAAATTCTTGGATGAACCTTCTGTAGTAACCAGCTAGTCCTAAAAATTGGCGTATGTGTTTTGGAGTTTTCGGGGTTTCCCACTTTTCAACAGTTTCTATCTTTGCCGGATCCACCTTAATACCTTCTTTGTTCACTATGTGACAGAGGAATTGAACTTCTTCCAACCAAAATGCACACTTTGAAAACTTAGCGTACAATTCTTCCTTCCTCAATACTTCTAACACCTTTCTCAAATGTTCACCGTGTTCTTGGTCATTCTTTGAGTAAATAAGTATGTCATCAATGAAAACAATGACAAACTTGTCAAGGTATGGTCCACACACTCGGTTCATAAGGTTCATGAACACAGCTGGTGCATTAGTTAAACCAAACGGCATGACCATAAACTCGTAATGACCGTAACGTGTTCTGAAAGCAGTCTTTGGAATATCATCTTCTTTCACCCGCATTTGATGATACCCGGAACGTAAGTCAATCTTTGAATAAACAGACGAGCCTTGTAGTTGATCAAATAAGTCATCGATTCTCGGTAGTGGGTAGCGGTTCTTGATGGTAAGTTTGTTCAACTCTCGGTAGTCGATACACAACCTGAATGTACCATCTTTCTTCTTGACAAACAAAACAGGAGCTCCCCACGGTGATGTGCTTGGTCGAATGAAACCACGCTCTAAAAGTTCTTGTAATTGGCTTTGTAGTTCTTTCATCTCGCTGGGTGCGAGTCTGTAAGGAGCACGAGCTATTGGTGCAGCTCCTGGTACAAGATCTATTTGAAATTCAACGGATCGATGTGGGGGTAATCCCGGTAATTCTTTCGGAAATACATCAGGAAATTCTTGTGCGACGGGAACATCATTGATGCTCTTTTCTTCAGTTTGTACTTTCTCGACGTGTGCTAGAACAGCATAGCAACCTTTTCTTATTAGTTTTTGTGCTTTCAAATTACTAATAAGATGTAGCTTCGTGTTGCCCTTTTCTCCGTACACCATTAAGGGTTTTCCTTTTTCTCGTATAATGCGAATTGCATTTTTGTAACAAACGATCTCCGCTTTCACTTCTTTCAACCAGTCCATACCGATTATCACATCAAAACTCCCTAACTCTACTGGTATCAAATCAATCTTAAATGTTTCGCTAACCAGTTTAATTTCTCGATTCCGACATATATTATCTGCTGAAATTAATTTACCATTTGCTAATTTGAGTAAAAATTTACTATCCAAATGCGTCAATGGACAACTTAATTTAGCACAAAAATCTCTACTCATATAGCTTCTATCCGCACCCGAATCAAATAAAACGTAAGCAGATTTATTGTCAATAAGAAACGTACCCGTAACAAGCTCTGGGTCTTCCTGTGCCTCTGCCGCATTAATATTGAAAACTCTTCCACGGCCTTGTCCATTCGTGTTCTCCTGGTTCGGGCAATTTCTAATAATGTGGCCCGGTTTTCCACATTTATAACAAACTACATTGGCATAACTTGCTCCGACACTACTTGCTCTGCCATTACTCGTTCCGACACCATTTGTTCCTTTCGTTCTATTAACCCCTGGTCCGTAGACCTCACACTTCGCCGTGCTATGACCATTTCTTTTACACTTGTTGCAAAATTTGGTGCAGAACCCCGAGTGATTCTTTTCACACCTTTGGCATAGCTGCTTCTGATTGTTGTTGTTGTTGCGGTTATTATTGTTGTTGGGATGATTGTTGTAGTTGCTGTTGTTGTTGTTGTTGTTGGGCCGTTTGTTGTAGTTGCGATTGATGTTGCGATTGTTGGGATAATTGTTGCGATTATTGTTGTAATTGCTGTTGTTGTTGTATTGGTGATTCTTATCACCGTTTTCCTCCCACTTTCTTTTGACTTGCTTCACATTGGCCTCTTCAGCAGTCTGTTCTTTAATTCTTTCTTCAATTTGGTTCACGAGTTTGTGAGCCAATCTACATGCCTGTTGTATGGAGGCGGGCTCGTGTGAACTTATATCTTCTTGGATTATTTCCGGTAATCCTTTCACAAACGCGTCGATCTTCTCTTCCTCATCTTCGAATGCTCCCGGACACAATAGGCACAATTCTGTGAATCGTCTTTCGTACGTGGTAATATCAAATCCTTGGGTTCGTAACCCTCTAAGTTCTGTCTTGAGCTTATTGACCTCGGTTCTGGGACGGTACTTCTCGTTCATCAAGTGCTTGAATGCTGACCACGGTAGTGCGTACGCATCGTCTTGTCCCACTTGCTCTAGATAGGTATTCCACCATGTTAACGCAGAACCTGTGAAGGTATGCGTAGCGTACTTTACTTTGTCCTCTTCAGTACACTTACTTATGGCAAACACCGATTCGACCTTCTCGATCCACCGTTTCAATCCGATCGGTCCTTCGGTTCCATCAAATTCCAAAGGTTTGCAGGCAGTGAATTCTTTGTAGGTGCATCCTACACGATTTCCTGTACTGCTAGATCCAAGGTTATTGTTGGTATGTAGCACAGCCTGTACTGCGGCTATGTTTGAAGCTAGAAAAGTACGGAATTCCTCTTCATTCATATTCACGGTGTGTCGAGTAGTCGGTGCCATTTCCTTCAAAATAGTTAAATGGAACAAGTTAATCATACAGAATATTAAGAGTAGTTAATAGTATTTCGTAGCATAATATGAACTCATTTATAAAAGCTTTTTCTTCATATTAGCGTTTTATAAGTTTAAATTCGGGTAGTACCTACCCGTTAAGTTCATACTTAGTAGCTAATATACAATTCAACTACTACAATTCTATATGAAAAACTGATTATAATAATATTTCGCGTTCAAACTTTTATACAATATTTTACAAACTTACAATACCGCTTATTTTACATAAAGCATGAAATATAGCACACAATAACTTTGATACAAGATAGTTGTGAAGATAATTCTAGCTAGTACACAAGTCGTTCAGCAAAGGCAATAAAGACACGTAATTCATACGTCCAGAAACAAGTCATGCATTCTGGTTTTACTAGGACTACTTCCCATCCTTGGTCTTGTGCAACATAACCGTTATGGCCGTTCATAAGACAGCGTGTTGTAACGTCGTCAAAGGGACGAGGGTTACGTAATGTCCAACAGTCCCGTAATAATCTAAAAACCTCATTTCTTACCCTAAATGATGGGGATATATCCGAAGGGTGTCCCGGAATGATGGGGATATTCTTATATATGCATCTTGTTAATGTCGGTTACCAGGTGTTCACCATATGAATGATTTTTATCTCTATGTATGGGATGTGTATTGAAATATGAAATCTTGTGGTCTATTGTTACGATTTGATATATATAGGTTAAACCTATAACTCACCAACATTTTTGTTGACGTTTAAAGCATGTTTATTCTCAGGTGAATATTAAGAGCTTCCGCTGTTGCATACTAAAATAAGGACAAGATTTGGAGTCCATGCTTGTATGATATTGTGTAAAAACTGCATTCAAGAAACTTATTTTGTTGTAACATATTTGTATTGTAAACCATTATGTAATGGTCGTGTGTAAACAGGATATTTTAGATTATCATTATTTGATAATCTACGTAAAGCTTTTTAAAACCTTTATCTATGAAATAAAGGTTATGGTTTGTTTTAAAAATGAATGCAGTCTTTGAAAAACGTCTCATATAGAGGTCAAAACCTCGCAACGAAATCAATTAATATGGAACGTTTTTAATCAATAAGAACGGGACATTTCAGTTGGTATCCGAGCGTTGGTCTTAGAGAACCAGAATTTTTCATTAGTGTGTCTTATCGAGTTTGTTAGGATGCATTAGTGAGTCTGGACTTCGACCGTGTTTACATGAAAAATGATTGCTTAACAAATTTTGTTGGAAACTATATATTTTTAACATGTGAATATTATGTGATATATTAATCTCTTAACGCGTTTGATATTATGTGATAGATGTCTACCTCTAGAACAAGTCCCATTGACTCACCTAATAATAATGAAGAGTCAAATGTAAATTGGAATGATTCGTGGACTGATTCACAAGTTCCCGAAGAGGAACCGGAAGAAGAGTCGGAACCGGAAGAAGAATCGGAACCGGAAGAAGAATCGGAACCGGATGAAGAAATAGAACCGGTGGGGGAAATAATAAAACGGTTAAGTAAAAGAAAATCCTCAACCAACCGACCAAGGTTAATTATGGTCAATGGTGTTTCCGCCAAGGAAGCAAAATATTGGGAGGATTACCAATTCTCCGATGAATCGGATTCCGACGAGAATTCCGATGATGTTATAGAAATTACCCCAACTGAATTTAAAAAGGCAAAAGAAAATAATAAGGGAAAGGGCATAAAAATAGAGAAATCTAATTCCAACCCCGATGAACTTTATATGTATCGTCAACCCCCGAAGTCCTTAAGTTGTAACAATGACCCGGGAACCTCTAAACCACCAGGTTTTTCTAAACAAATGTGGATAGCGACGGCTCGTATTAGGGGAACATCATATATCCCTAGAAACTTGGCAAAACGAACCAAAACCGAAGAAGAAGAAACAAGCGAGTCGGAATAAGATAGTTGTATTCGTGTGGTGTAATATATGTAATATAGTGTTCGTATGCTTTATGATATATGTAAAAATTGCTTGTATTAATAAGTATTTTTTTTATGAAACTAACTCTTGTCTATTTTACAGTTTAAAAACACAAAATGGATAGACAACCCAATATTTTAAGAGGCCTACCCGGAGACATGATTGATGAAATCTTGTCTAGAGTCGGCCAGAATTCTTCGGCACAACTATTTAAGGCGAGATCAGTTTGTAAGACATTCGAAGAACGTTCCAAGAATGTCTTGGTTTATAAGAGACTTTCGTTTGAAAGATGGGGGATATCACATTGGGAAACCCATAAGTTACGATGTGTTTACTTTGACGCATATATTGCGGGGAACCCAAATGCTATTTTACGCAACGGGTTAAGAAATTATTTTGACTCAATATATCCGAATATTGGACTTCGTGATTTAGAAAAAGTGGCTAACATGCAACATAAAGAAGCATGTTATGCTTACGGATTAGTAATGTTCGCTTCTCACCAAAGTGAGAACAAGAACATCGGGCTACAACTATTAAACAAAACGTTTCCACAAGTGACGGAGTCGGTAATTGGGGTAAGAAATGAGGTTTTTAGATTATTACGGGACTGTTGGACATTACGTAACCCTCGTCCCTTTGACGACGTTACAACACGCTGTCTTATGAACGGCCATAACGGTTATGTTGCACAAGACCAAGGATGGGAAGTAGTCCTAGTAAAACCAGAATGCATGACTTGTTTCTGGACGTATGAATTACGTGTCTTTATTGCCTTTGCTGAACGACTTGTGTACTAGCTAGAATTATCTTCACAACTATCTTGTATCAAAGTTATTGTGTGCTATATTTCATGCTTTATGTAAAATAAGCGGTATTGTAAGTTTGTAAAATATTGTATAAAAGTTTGAACGCGAAATATTATTATAATCAGTTTTTCATATAGAATTGTAGTAGTTGAATTGTATATTAGCTACTAAGTATGAACTTAACGGGTAGGTACTACCCGAATTTAAACTTATAAAACGCTAATATGAAGAAAAAGCTTTTATAAATGAGTTCATATTATGCTACGAAATACTATTAACTACTCTTAATATTCTATATGATAAACTTGTTCCATTTAACTATTTTGAAGGAAATGTCACCGACTACTCGACACACCGTGAATATGAATGAAGAGGAATTCCGTACTTTTCTAGCTTCAAACATAGCCGCAGTACAGGCTGCGCTACATACCAACAATAACCTTGGATCTACCAGTACAGGAAATCGTGTAGGATGCACCTACAAAGAATTCACTGCCTGCAAACCTTTGGAATTTGATGGAACCGAAGGACCGATCGGATTGAAACGGTGGATTGAGAAGGTCGAATCGGTGTTTGCCATAAGTAAGTGTACTGAAGAGGACAAAGTAAAGTACGCTACGCATACCTTCACAGGTTCTGCGTTAACATGGTGGAATACCTATCTAGAGCAAGTGGGACAAGACGATGCGTACGCACTACCGTGGTCAGCATTCAAGCACTTGATGAACGAGAAGTACCGTCCCAGAACTGAGGTCAATAAGCTCAAGACAGAACTTAGAGGGTTACGAACCCAAGGATTTGATATTACCACGTACGAAAGACGATTCACAGAATTGTGCCTATTGTGTCCGGGAGCATTCGAAGATGAGGAAGAGAAGATCGACGCGTTTGTGAAAGGATTACCGGAAAGAATCCAAGAAGATATAAGTTCACACGAGCCCGCCTCCATACAACAGGCATGTAGAATGGCTCACAAACTCGTGAACCAAATTGAAGAAAGAATTAAAGAACAGACTGCTGAAGAGGCTAATGTGAAGCAAGTCAAAAGAAAGTGGGAGGAAAACGGTGATAAGAATCACCAATACAACAACAACAGCAATTACAACAATAATCGCAACAATTATCCCAACAATCGCAACATCAATCGCAACTACAACAAACGGCCCAACAACAACAACAACAACAACAACAGCAACTACAACAATCATCCTAACAACAATAATAACCGCAACAACAACAACAATCAGAAGCAGCTATGCCAAAGGTGTGAAAAGAATCACTCGGGGTTCTGCACCAAATTTTGCAACAAGTGTAAAAGAAATGGTCATAGCGCGGCGAAGTGTGAGGTCTACGGACCAGGGGTTAATAGAATGAAAGGAACAAATGGTGTCGGAACGAGTAATGGCGGAGCAAGTAGTGTCGGAGCAAGTTATGCCAATGTAGTTTGTTATAAATGTGGAAAACCGGGCCACATTATTAGAAATTGCCCGAACCAGGAGAACACGAATGGACAAGGCCGCGGAAGGGTTTTCAATATTAATGCGGCAGAGGCACAAGAAGACCCGGAGCTTGTTACGGGTACGTTTCTTATTGACAATAAATCTGCTTACGTTTTATTTGATTCGGGTGCGGATAGAAGCTATATGAGTAGAGATTTTTGTGCTAAATTAAGTTGTCCATTGACGCCTTTGGATAGTAAATTTTTACTCGAATTAGCAAATGGTAAATTAATTTCAGCAGATAATATATGTCGGAATCGAGAAATTAAACTGGTTAGCGAAACATTTAAGATTGATTTGATACCAGTAGAGTTAGGGAGTTTTGATGTGATAATCGGTATGGACTGGTTGAAAGAAGTGAAAGCGGAGATCGTTTGTTACAAAAATGCAATTCGCATTATACGAGAAAAAGGAAAACCCTTAATGGTGTACGGAGAAAAGGGCAACACGAAGCTACATCTTATTAGTAATTTGAAAGCACAAAAACTAATAAGAAAAGGTTGCTATGCTGTTCTAGCACACGTCGAGAAAGTACAAACTGAAGAAAAGAGCATCAATGATGTTCCCGTCGTAAAAGAATTTCCTGATGTATTTCCGAAAGAATTACCGGGATTACCCCCACATCGATCCGTTGAATTTCAAATAGATCTTGTACCAGGAGCTGCACCAATAGCTCGTGCTCCTTACAGACTCGCACCCAGCGAGATGAAAGAACTACAAAGCCAATTACAAGAACTTTTAGAGCGTGGTTTCATTCGACCAAGCACATCACCGTGGGGAGCTCCTGTTTTGTTTGTCAAGAAGAAAGATGGTACATTCAGGTTGTGTATCGACTACCGAGAGTTGAACAAACTTACCATCAAGAACCGCTACCCACTACCGAGAATCGATGACTTATTTGATCAACTACAAGGCTCGTCTGTTTATTCAAAGATTGACTTACGTTCCGGGTATCATCAAATGCGGGTGAAAGAAGATGATATTCCAAAGACTGCTTTCAGAACACGTTACGGTCATTACGAGTTTATGGTCATGCCGTTTGGTTTAACTAATGCACCAGCTGTGTTCATGAACCTTATGAACCGAGTGTGTGGACCATACCTTGACAAGTTTGTCATTGTTTTCATTGATGACATACTTATTTACTCAAAGAATGACCAAGAACACGGTGAACATTTGAGAAAGGTGTTAGAAGTATTGAGGAAGGAAGAATTGTACGCTAAGTTTTCAAAGTGTGCATTTTGGTTGGAAGAAGTTCAATTCCTCGGTCACATAGTGAACAAAGAAGGTATTAAGGTGGATCCGGCAAAGATAGAAACTGTTGAAAAGTGGGAAACCCCGAAAACTCCAAAACACATACGCCAGTTTTTAGGACTAGCTGGTTACTACAGAAGGTTCATCCAAGACTTTTCCAGAATAGCAAAACCCTTGACTGCATTAACGCATAAAGGGAAGAAATTTGAATGGAATGATGAACAAGAGAAAGCGTTTCAGTTATTGAAGGAAAAGCTAACTACGGCACCTATATTGTCATTGCCTGAAGGGAATGATGATTTTGTGATTTATTGTGATGCATCAAAGCAAGGTCTCGGTTGTGTATTAATGCAACGAACGAAGGTGATTGCTTATGCGTCTAGACAATTGAAGATTCACGAACAAAATTATACGACGCATGATTTGGAATTAGGCGCGGTTGTTTTTGCATTAAAGACCTGGAGGCACTACTTATATGGGGTCAAAAGTATTATATATACCGACCATAAAAGTCTTCAACACATATTTAATCAGAAACAACTGAATATGAGGCAGCGTAGGTGGATTGAATTATTGAATGATTACGACTTTGAGATTCGTTACCACCCGGGGAAGGCAAATGTGGTAGCCGATGCCTTGAGCAGGAAGGACAGAGAACCCATTCGAGTAAAATCTATGAATATAATGATTCATAATAACATTACTACTCAAATAAAGGAGGCGCAACAAGGAGTTTTAAAAGAGGGAAATTTAAAGGATGAAATACCCAAAGGATCGGAGAAGCATCTTAATATTCGGGAAGACGGAACCCGGTATAGGACTGAAAGGATTTGGGTACCAAAATTTGGAGATATGAGAGAAATGGCACTTAGAGAAGCTCATAAAACCAGATACTCAATACATCCTGGAACGGGGAAGATGTACAAGGATCTCAAGAAACATTTTTGGTGGCCGGGTATGAAAGTCAATGTTGCTAAATACGTAGGAGAATGTTTGACGTGTTCTAAGGTCAAAGCTGAGCATCAGAAACCATCAGGTCTACTTCAACAACCCGAAATCCCGGAATGGAAATGGGAAAACATTACCATGGATTTCATCACTAAATTGCCAAGGACTGCAAGTGGTTTTGATACTATTTGGGTAATAGTTGATCGTCTCACCAAATCAGCACACTTCCTGCCAATAAGAGAAGATGACAAGATGGAGAAGTTAGCACGACTGTATTTGAAGGAAGTCGTCTCCAGACATGGAATACCAATCTCTATTATCTCTGATAGGGATGGCAGATTTATTTCAAGATTCTGGCAGACATTACAGCAAGCATTAGGAACTCGTCTAGACATGAGTACTGCCTATCATCCACAAACTGATGGGCAAAGCGAAAGGATGATACAAACGCTTGAAGACATGCTACGAGCATGTGTTATTGATTTCAGAAACAGTTGGGATCGACATCTACCGTTAGCAGAATTTTCCTACAACAACAGCTACCATTCAAGCATTGAGATGGCGCTGTTTGAAGCACTTTATGGTAGAAAGTGCAGGTCTCCGATTTGTTGGAGTGAAGTGGGGGATAGACAGATTACGGGTCCGGAGATTATACAAGAAACTACCGAGAAGATCATCCAAATTCAACAACGGTTGAAAACCGCCCAAAGTCGACAAAAGAGCTACGCTGACATTAAAAGAAAAGATATAGAATTTGAAATTGGAGAGATGGTCACACTTAAAGTTGCACCTTGGAAAGGCGTTGTTCGATTTGGTAAACGAGGGAAATTAAATCCAAGGTATATTGGACCATTCAAGATTATTGATCGTGTCGGACCAGTAGCTTACCGACTAGAGTTACCTCAACAACTCGCGGCTGTACATAACACTTTCCACGTCTCGAATTTAAAGAAATGTTTTGCTAAAGAAGATCTCACTATTCCGTTAGATGAAATCCAAATCAACAAAAAACTTCAATTCATCGAAGAACCCGTCGAAATAATGGATCGTGAGGTTAAAAGACTTAAGCAAAACAAGATACCAATTGTTAAGGTTCGATGGAATGCTCGTAGAGGACCCGAGTTCACCTGGGAGCGTGAAGATCAGATGAAGAAGAAATACCCGCATCTATTTCCAGAAGATTCGTCAACACCTTCAACAGCTTAAAATTTCGGGACGAAATTTATTTAACGGGTAGGTACTGTAGTGACCCGAACTTTTCCATGTTTATATATATTAATTGAGATTGATATTTACATGATTAAATGTTTCCAACATGTTAAGCAATCAAACTTGTTAAGACTTGATTAATTGAAATATGTTTCATATAGACAATTGACCACCCAAGTTGACCGGTGATTCACGAACGTTAAAACTTGTAAAACCTATATGATGACATATATATGGATATATATATAGTTAACATGATACTATGATAAGTAAACATATCATTAAGTATATTAACAATGAACTACATATGTAAAAACAAGACTACTAACTTAATGATTTTTAAACGAGACATATATGTAACGATTATCGTTGTAAAGACATTTAATGTATATATATATCATATTAAGAGATATTCATACATGATAATATAATGATAATATAATAATTTAAAATCTCATTTGATATTATAAACATTGGGTTAACAACATTTAACAAGATCGTTAACCTAAAGGTTTCAAAACAACACTTACATGTAACGACTAACGATGACTTAACGACTCAGTTAAAATGTATATACATGTAGTGTTTTAATATGTATTTATACACTTTTGAAAGACTTCAATACACTTATCAAAATACTTCTACTTAACAAAAATGCTTACAATTACATCCTCGTTCAGTTTCATCAACAATTCTACTCGTATGCACCCGTATTCGTACTCGTACAATACACAGCTTTTAGATGTATGTACTATTGGTATATACACTCCAATGATCAGCTCTTAGCAGCCCATGTGAGTCACCTAACACATGTGGGAACCATCATTTGGCAACTAGCATGAAATATCTCATAAAATTACAAAAATATGAGTAATCATTCATGACTTATTTACATGAAAACAAAATTACATATCCTTTATATCTAATCCATACACCAACGACCAAAAACACCTACAAACACTTTCATTCTTCAATTTTCTTCATCTAATTAATCTCTCTCAAGTTCTATCTTCAAGTTCTAAGTGTTCTTCATAAATTCCAAAAGTTCTAGTTTCATAAAATCAAGAATACTTTCAAGTTTGCTAGCTCACTTCCAATCTTGTAAGGTGATCATCCAACCTCAAGAAATCTTTGTTTCTTACAGTAGGTTATCATTCTAATACAAGGTAATAATCATATTCAAACTTTGGTTCAATTTCTATAACTATAACAATCTTATTTCAAGTGATGATCTTACTTGAACTTGTTTTCGTGTCATGATTCTGCTTCAAGAACTTCGAGCCATCCAAGGATCCATTGAAGCTAGATCCACTTTTCTCTTTTCCAGTAGGTTTATCCAAGGAACTTAAGGTAGTAATGATGTTCATAACATCATTCGATTCATACATATAAAGCTATCTTATTCGAAGGTTTAAACTTGTAATCACTAGAACATAGTTTAGTTAATTCTAAACTTGTTCGCAAATAAAAGTTAATCCTTCTAACTTGACTTTTAAAATCAACTAAACACATGTTCTATATCTATATGATATGCTAACTTAATGATTTAAAACCTGGAAACACGAAAAACACCGTAAAACCGGATTTACGCCGTCGTAGTAACACCGCGGGCTGTTTTGGGTTAGTTAATTAAAAACTATGATAAACTTTGATTTTAAAGTTGTTATTCTGAGAAAATGATTTTTATTATGAACATGAAACTATATCCAAAAATTATGATTAAACTCAAAGTGGAAGTATGTTTTCTAAAATGGTTCATCTAGACATCGTTCTTTCGACTGAAATGACTACCTTTACAAAAACGACTTGTAACTTATTTTTCCGACTATAAACCTATACTTTTCTGTTTAGATTCATAAAATAGAGTTCAATATGAAACCATAGCAATTTGATTCACTCAAAACGGATTTATAATGAAGAAGTTATGGGTAAAACAAGATTGGATAATTTTTCTCATTTTAGCTACGTGAAAATTGGTAACAAATCTATTCCAACCATAACTTAATCAACTTGTATTGTATATTATGTAATCTTGAGATACCATAGACACGTATACAATGTTTCGACCTATCATGTCGACACATCTATATATATTTCGGAACAACCATAGACACCCTATATGTGAATGTTGGAGTTAGCTATACAGGGTTGAGGTTGATTCCAAAATATATATAGTTTGAGTTGTGATCAATACTGAGATACGTATACACTGGGTCGTGGATTGATTCAAGATAATATTTATCGATTTATTTCTGTACATCTAACTGTGGACAACTAGTTGTAGGTTACTAACGAGGACAGCTGACTTAATAAACTTAAAACATCAAAATATATTAAAAGTGTTGTAAATATATTTTGAACATACTTTGATATATATGTATATATTGTTATAGGTTCGTGAATCAACCAGTGGCCAAGTCTTACTTCCCGACGAAGTAAAAATCTGTGAAAGTGAGTTATAGTCTCACTTTTAAAATCTAATATTTTTGGGATGAGAATACATGCAGGTTTTATAAATGATTTACAAAATAGACACAAGTACGCGAAACTACATTCTATGGTTGAATTATCGAAATCGAATATGCCCCTTTTTATTAAGTCTGGTAATCTAAGAATTAGGGAACAGACACCCTAATTGACGCGAATCCTAAAGATAGATCTATTGGGCCTAACAAACCCCATCCAAAGTACCGGATGCTTTAGTACTTCGAAATTTATATCATATCCGAAGGGTGTCCCGGAATGATGGGGATATTCTTATATATGCATCTTGTTAATGTCGGTTACCAGGTGTTCACCATATGAATGATTTTTATCTCTATGTATGGGATGTGTATTGAAATATGAAATCTTGTGGTCTATTGTTACGATTTGATATATATAGGTTAAACCTATAACTCACCAACATTTTTGTTGACGTTTAAAGCATGTTTATTCTCAGGTGAATATTAAGAGCTTCCGCTGTTGCATACTAAAATAAGGACAAGATTTGGAGTCCATGCTTGTATGATATTGTGTAAAAACTGCATTCAAGAAACTTATTTTGTTGTAATATATTTGTATTGTAAACCATTATGTAATGGTATGATAAGTAAACATATCATTAAGTATATTAACAATGAACTACATATGTAAAAACAAGACTACTAACTTAATGATTTTTAAACGAGACATATATGTAACGATTATCGTTGTAAAGACATTTAATGTATATATATCATATTAAGAGATATTCATACATGATAATATAATGATAATATAATAATTTAAAATCTCATTTTATATTATAAACATTGGGTTAACAACATTTAACAAGATCGTTAACCTAAAGGTTTCAAAACAACACTTACATGTAACGACTAACGATGACTTAACGACTCAGTTAAAATGTATATACATGTAGTGTTTTAATATGTATTTATACACTTTTGAAAGACTTCAATACACTTATCAAAATACTTCTACTTAACAAAAATGCTTACAATTACATCCTCGTTCAGTTTCATCAACAATTCTACTCGTATGCACCCGTATTCGTACTCGTACAATACACAGCTTTTAGATGTATGTACTATTGGTATATACACTCCAATGATCAGCTCTTAGCAGCCCATGTGAGTCACCTAACACATATGGGAACCATCATTTGGCAACTAGCAAGAAATATCTCATAAAATTACAAAAATATGAGTAATCATTCATGACTTATTTACATGAAAACAAAATTACATATCCTTTATATCTAATCCATACACCAACGACCAAAAATACCTACAAACACTTTCATTCTTCAATTTTCTTCATCTAATTGATCTCTCTCAAGTTCTATCTTCAAGTTCTAAGTGTTCTTCATAAATTCCAAAAGTTCTAGTTTCATAAAATCAAGAATACTTTCAAGTTTGCTAGCTCACTTCCAATCTTGTAAGGTGATCATCCAACCTCAAGAAATCTTTGTTTCTTACAGTAGGTTATCATTCTAATACAAGGTAATAATCATATTCAAACTTTGGTTCAATTTCTATAACTATAACAATCTTATTTCAAGTGATGATCTTACTTGAACTTGTTTTCGTGTCATGATTCTGCTTCAAGAACTTCGAGCCATCCAAGGATCCATTGAAGCTAGATCCATTTTTTTCTTTTCCAGTAGGTTTATCCAAGGAACTTAAGGTAGTAATGATGTTCATAACATCATTTGATTCATACATATAAAGCTATCTTATTCGAAGGTTTAAACTTGTAATCACTAGAACATAGTTTAGTTAATTCTAAACTTGTTCGCAAACAAAAGTTAATCCTTCTAACTTGACTTTTAAAATCAACTAAACACATGTTCTATATCTATATGATATGCTAACTTAATGATTTAAAACCTGGAAACACGAAAAACACCGTAAAACCGGATTTACGCCGTCGTAGTAACACCGCGGGCTGTTTTGGGTTAGTTAATTAAAAACTATGATAAACTTTGATTTTAAAGTTGTTATTCTGAGAAAATGATTTTTATTATGAACATGAAACTATATCCAAAAATTATGATTAAACTCAAAGTGGAAGTATGTTTTCTAAAATGGTTCATCTAGACATCGTTCTTTCGACTGAAATGACTACCTTTACAAAAACGACTTGTAACTTATTTTTCCGACTATAAACCTATACTTTTCTGTTTAGATTCATAAAATAGAGTTCAATATGAAACCATAGCAATTTGATTCACTCAAAACGGATTTATAATGAAGAAGTTATGGGTAAAACAAGATTGGATAATTTTTCTCATTTTAGCTACGTGAAAATTGGTAACAAATCTATTCCAACCATTACTTAATCAACTTGTATTGTATATTATGTAATCTTGAGATACCATAGACACGTATACAATATTTCGACCTATCATGTCGACACATCTATATATATTTCGGAACAACCATAGACACTCTATATGTGAATGTTGGAGTTAGCTATACAGGGTTGAGGTTGATTCCAAAATATATATAGTTTGAGTTGTGATCAATACTGAGATACGTATACACTGGGTCGTGGATTGATTCAAGAAAATATTTATCGATTTATTTCTGTACATCTAACTGTGGACAACTAGTTGTAGGTTACTAACGAGGACAGCTGACTTAATAAACTTAAAACATCAAAATATATTAAAAGTGTTGTAAATATATTTTGAACATACTTTGATATATATGTATATATTGTTATAGGTTCGTGAATCAACCAGTAGCCAAGTCTTACTTCCCGACGAAGTAAAAATCTGTGAAAGTGAGTTATAGTCCCACTTTTAAAATCTAATATTTTTGGGATGAGAATACATGCAGGTTTTATAAATGATTTACAAAATAGACACAAGTACGCGAAACTACATTCTATGGTTGAATTATCGAAATCGAATATGCCCCTTTTTATTAAGTCTGGTAATCTAAGAATTAGGGAACAGACACCCTAATTGACGCGAATCCTAAAGATAGATCTATTGGGCCTAACAAACCCCATCCAAAGTACCGGATGCTTTAGTACTTCGAAATTTATATCATATCCGAAGGGTGTCCCGGAATGATGGGGATATTCTTATATATGCATCTTGTTAATGTCGGTTACCAGGTGTTCACCATATGAATGATTTTTATCTCTATGTATGGGATGTGTATTGAAATATGAAATCTTGTGGTCTATTGTTACGATTTGATATATATAGGTTAAACCTATAACTCACCAACATTTTTGTTGACGTTTAAAGCATGTTTATTCTCAGGTGAATATTAAGAGCTTCCGCTGTTGCATACTAAAATAAGGACAAGATTTGGAGTCCATGTTTGTATGATATTGTGTAAAAACTGCATTCAAGAAACTGATTTCGATGTAACATATTTGTATTGTAAACCATTATGTAATGGTCGTGTGTAAACAGGATATTTTAGATTATCATTATTTGATAATCTACGTAAAGCTTTTTAAACCTTTATTTATGAAATAAAGGTTATGGTTTGTTTTAAAAATGAATGCAGTCTTTGAAAAACGTCTCATATAGAGGTCAAAACCTCGCAACGAAATCAATTAATATGGAACGTTTTTAATCAATAAGAACGGGACATTTCAGTTGGTATCCGAGCGTTGGTCTTAGAGAACCAGAATTTTTCATTAGTGTGTCTTATCGAGTTTGTTAGGATGCATTAGTGAGTCTGGACTTCGACCGTGTTTACTTGAAAAATGATTGATTAACAAATTTTGTTGGAAACTATATATTTTTAACATGTGAATATTATGTGATATATTAATCTCTTAACGCGTTTGATATTATGTGATAGATGTCTACATCTAGAACAAGTCCCATTGACTCACCTAATAATAATGAAGAGTCAAATGTAAATTGGAATGATTCGTGGACTGATTCACAAGTTCCCGAAGAGGAACCGGAAGAAGAGTCGGAACCGGAAGAAGAATCGAAACCGGAAGAAGAATCGGAACCGGATGAAGAAATAGAACCGGTGGGGGAAATAATAAAACGGTTAAGTAAAAGAAAATCCTCAACCAACCGACCAAGGTTAATTATGGTCAATGGTGTTTCCGCCAAGGAAGCAAAATATTGGGAGGATTACCAATTCTCCGATGAATCGGATTCCGACGAGAATTCCGATGATGTTATAGAAATTACCCCAACTGAATTTAAAAAGGCAAAAGAAAATAATAAGGGAAAGGGCATAAAAATAGAGAAATCTAATTCCAACCCCGATGAACTTTATATGTATCGTCAACGCCCGAAGTCCTTAAGTTGTAACAATGACCCGGGAACCTCTAAACCACCAGGTCTTTCTAAAACAATTGGAGAGATGGTCATGCTTAAAGTTGCACCTTGGAAAGGCGTTGTTCGATTTGGTAAACGAGGGAAATTAAATCCAAGGTATATTGGACCATTCAAGATTATTGATCGTATCGGACCAGTAGCTTACCGACTAGAGTTACCTCAACAACTCGCGGCTGTACATAACACTTTCCACGTCTCGAATTTAAAGAAATGTTTTGCTAAAGAAGATCTCACTATTCCGTTAGATGAAATCCAAATCAACGAAAAACTTCAATTCATCGAAGAACCCGTCGAAATAATGGATCGTGAGGTTAAAAGACTTAAGCAAAACAAGATACCAATTGTTAAGGTTCGATGGAATGCTCGTAGAGGACCCGAGTTCACCTGGGAGCGTGAAGATCAGATGAAGAAGAAATACCCGCATCTATTTCCAGAAGATTCGTCAACACCTTCAACAGCTTAAAATTTCGGGACGAAATTTATTTAACGGGTAGGTACTGTAGTGACCCGAACTTTTCCATGTTTATATATATTAATTGAGATTGATATTTACATGATTAAATGTTTCCAACATGTTAAGCAATCAAACTTGTTAAGACTTGGTTAATTGAAATATGTTTCATATAGACAATTGACCACCCAAGTTGACCGTTGATTCACGAACGTTAAAACTTGTAAAAACTATATGATGACATATATATGGATATATATATAGTTAACATGATACTATGATAAGTAAACATATCATTAAGTATATTAACAATGAACTACATATGTAAAAACAAGACTACTAACTTAATGATTTTTAAACGAGACATATATGTAACGATTATCGTTGTAAAGACATTTAATGTATATATATCATATTAAGAGATATTCATACATGATAATATAATGATAATACTGAAAGGACCCGTTCATATACATTATAAACGATTCACAATAGTTGATTACATTGCGAGGTATTTGACCTCTATATGATACATTTTACAAACATTGCATTCGTTTTTAAAAGACAATCTTTCTTTACATCGAAAATTGACAGGCATGCATACCATTTCATAATATCCACTATCCAACTATAAATTGATTTAATAATAATCTTTGATGAACTCAATGACTAGAATGCAACGTTCTTCGAAATATGCTATTGAAGACTCCAAGTAATATCTTTAAAATGAGCAAATGCACAGCGGAAGATTTCTTTAACACCTGAGAATAAACATGCTTTAAAGTGTCAACCAAAAGGTTGGTGAGTTCATTAGTTTATCATAATCATTTATTTCCATCATTTTAATAGACCACAAGAATTTCATTTCCAGTTCTCATAAATATACGTCCCATGCATAGAGACAAAAACAATCATTCATATGGTGAACACCTGGTAACCGACATTAACTAGATACATATAAGAATATCCCCTATCATTCCGGGATCCTCCTTCGGACATGATATAAATTTCGAAGTACTAAAGCATCCGGTACTTTGGATGGGATTTGTTAGGCCCAATAGATCTATCTTTAGGATTCGCGTCAATTAGGGTGTCTGTTCCCTAATTCTTAGATTACCAGACTTTAATAAAAAGGGGCATATTCGATTTCGATAATTCAACCATAGAATGTAGTTTCAATTACTTGTGTCTATTTCGTCAAAACATTTATAAAAGCGCATGTATTCTCAGTCCCAAAAATATAAAGGGTAAAAAGGCAAATGAAACTCACCATACTGTATTTCGTAGTAAAAATACATATAACGTCATTGAACAAGTGCAAGGTTGGCCTCGGATTCACGAACCTAAATTAATTATATATATTTATGTGTTGGTCAATATTTGTCTAACAAATTAGGTCAAGTCATAGTGTACCACAATCCTAATGCTCGAGACTAATATGCAAAAGTCAACAAAAGTAAATTTGACTCAAAATAATTTCCAAAAATCTATACATGATTAATATATAGTTTAAATATCGTCGTTTTATATTTTTAAATATTTTTAAAAGATTTATTAGAGTAAATAATATAATTTATTTATTAATAAATAAAATTTTATATTATATTTATATAATAAAATATACTTTTATATATATTAAGTAATAAAATTTACAGGGTTCATTTAATATTATAAAGATAATATGATAGGTATTATTAAAGTAAGTTATTACACGTAGTAAAATATGTTTGTATCAAATATTTATTTGATAAAATAATATATATAATGATAGTAAGTAAAAGTTGTATTATTTTGTAATAATAATTATTATTATAAAAATATCAATATTTATAATTACTAAGATGACATTATGATAAAATGATAATTCTAATTATGATAACTTTAATATTTACGATAATTTTTAATATTATCTTTAAAATAATAATTCTATTTGAAATAATAATAATAATGATATTTTATAGTAACAATGACATTTCTATTAAAATGATAATTTTTGTTAAAATGATAGTTTTAATACTAATGATAATTTTAATAATAATAGTAATGATAAAAATAATAAGAACGATAATTTTATCTAAATCAATATCTTATAATATTTTAATTTCATCATGATACTCTTACCCATTATTTCCTAATCGTTTCGTTTAATTGCTTTTAATCGTCTTTTATATCATGTTCGTAATAATGATAATAATAGTAATCAAAATAATTAGGTGTTACAAATATTTGTTTTAATTACACTAATATTAATAATGATAGTTACTATAACATTATTAACGATAATACTAATAATTATCTTAATGATAATATAGTAATAATAATATTAACAATAACAATAACCATTTTTAAATAATGATATATATATTAATAATGATAATAATAATAATAATAATACCAATAATAATAATAATAATAATAATAATAATAATAATAATAATAATAATAATAATAATAATAATAATTGGATAATAATAATAATACTAATTATAACTTTAACGATAATAACGATAGTAATAATAAAAAAATAATAATTTTTTTAATGATAAATCCTTTTATTGATAAAGATAATAATAATAATAATAATAATAATAATAATAATAATAATAATAATAATAATAATAATAATAATAATAATAATAATAATAATAATAATAATAATAATAAGATAAAACTGGAACGACGATAATAACGACGATAATAATAATCATTTTTAATAATAATACAAAAATTCGATGGACTATAACTTCAAATCCGTTCATCAAAATCATTCGATATCTAAATGAAAAGTTCTTAATTTTTCGCTAGCTTTCCAACAACATGCATATCTTATACCTTATCTCAGTCGCATATATAACTAATTCAGGATTCAACATAACCTAACTAAAGGCAATATCAAAAGTACAAACATGCATAATCCTATATACTCGAGCACTAGTCAGGGATACACTATTAGTATGTAAAAGTTAAATTATGAGTACTCACGTATTAATATTGAGATTCAATATTGCAGGAAAGGTACGTAGACGCAACGGAGATGATAAATACTATATTAACCTCGCGAGCATACCCATGAACCATACCCAATCACCTCCATAGCTATAACCCATAATTTCCTTAATCCAATCCCACTCGAAAAACAATTTCGAAATCACTCGGACAGTACTCTGACGTAATATTTATGTATGCTAATAATATCTTGAAATAATATGGAGTAAATATATATATGTAAATCGATTGAGAGAGTTTAGAGAAAAATATTTTCAAGTTTCTATGAAATAATGAAACCTATTGAATTCTATTTATAATAGATTTTTGAATTATTAAAGTGAATTATTAAAGTATGAATTATTAAAGTGAATTATTAAAGTATGAATTATTAAAGTGAATTATTAAAGTATGAATTATTAAAGTATGAATTATTAAAGTGAATTATTAAAGTTAAAGTTAAAGTAAAGTAAAAATAAAGTAAAGGTAAAGTTTAAGTATAGTAAAAGTATAAAACTACATAATACGTATAATACGCGTATAAATATATATAATATTAATTTAAATCATTATATATATTTAATAAAATAAAATATAAATATCGTTATCTTTATCATACTAGTTAAGTAATGAGTTGTCAAAAGTGGTTCTAGATATTTATAAAAGTTATATACGTTTTAATAATAAAGTTCTTTTTAAACTGAAAACGTTTTTGTACGTTTGAAACTAAATAGATCAATCGAGTCTTTATGAGATTCAATCTTCCACTATCCTTTGTCTAGTTCTCAATGATTAACAATTTGTTCTTATTTATAAATCACTTTACCATTTTCTGAATATTGTTAAAATAGAAAGATTTCTCAAATCAACGTGGGCTTTTCAACAGAGACTTGTAATCATAATTGAATATATCTGATAATTCAATCATTTAATCTTATCTTCTAATTCCATTGATAAACATTTTGAAACAGATACAATCATATAAAGTATTTAATCTAATATTTTGTTTACGTTTCAAGTTATAATATATATATACACATATACATATATAATCATATTCATTTAATGGTTCGTGAATCGTTGGAACTTGGTCGAGGTCGAATGAATGTATGAACATAGTTTAAAATTCTTGAAATTTAACTTAACAAATATTGCTTATCGTGTCGGAAACATATAAAGATTAAAGTTTAAATTTGGTTGGAAATTTCCGGGTTGTCACAGTACCTACCCGTTAAAGAAATTTCGTCCCGAAATTTGAGTGGAAAGCTCGTGAATGATAATAAGTATGTTTTCATGATGCATACGGGCTAAAAATTAGAGTTTTATTATCAGCGAATAATTTAGATAAACAATCCATTTATATGAAGAGTACGAATGAAGCTAACATAGAAGAGTGAAATGAGTAAGTGTAGATTCATCTTATCATTTGACGTAGATATGATTGATTCCCAGATTTCAAGGGATTTGAAGAAAATCTTCTTAATAAGATTTGACTCTCCGGTAATCAAGGGAATTAGGATCCGCTTTAAATGCGATCGTCCATTTTAATTGTTCTGTCGGAGATTTTCTTATAAATTCACCTCCTTCGTTTCCTTACAACTCAAACCTTCTGTTGATGCATTTTATGCAAGTCCCTAGACATCTACCCACGTCCATTGCAGGTACAACAGTTTACAGGCCACCATGATTGTTCGTTATTATACTATCCGTGTTTGTATGTGGTTACAGGAACTGCAGGAACGAGATTTGGATGTTTGACTATGTTAGACTTAGTCAGACGTCCGAGTGAAGCCTCACTCGTACGGCTGATAGGCTCATACGCACGGTTGATACTGAGCTAAGTCACAGTTACAACCTAAATGAGAAGACACGAGTGAGTGATCACCCGTACAGCTGATGAAGCCAACTCGTATGTGTGATGGATGAATCGTACGGGTGAGTCAACAGCAGGGGTATATAAAGTCTTATGTTCTTCATTTTAGGTTAAGCCTCTCATTTGTTACACACACTCAGATCTGGTGAGCTCCTCCGATTCTCTCTCAACCCAAATCACCCAGGTGGTGAATAATAGCTCTAGGTGTTGATCTAATCACACTTGATTTAGTTATGGTATGACTAAATTAATCCCAAAACGCTTAACCTACTTACTAGAGGGTTTGATTCACTTATTCCGTCATTGTGTGAGTTAAATCTGTTGATTTCTAAGTTCCTAGTCATGTTTCATCACCTTCTATTCTTTCCCCCTCAACTCATATTTTAAAGTGTTCATCAATATGCTCCATCCAGTTCTGATTCTCGATATACTTATAACTTTCATATCGGTCATTCTTCTTTTTCATCTACCGCTAGAAGAATCTATTTACTTCTACTATACTCTTGGGTTTATAGTGTTTCTAGTTCTCCCGTATCTTTATATTGCTATATGCATCGATATATATGGTTTATAATTTTTGGTTTGTCGTTGGGATTTATATCTTCCCTTATATTTCAAAGTCTCTGTTTCTATTTTCTATAATCATTGTCATCCACAGTTAATGCTCTCTTTTATTTACTGCAATTTATACCCCAATTTCTATTTCGGAGTTTTGTCCTTTCGTTTCTTCTTCTTGCGATTAAGCACCGCTTGTAATGGTCCAGAATTCATAGATATGAATTTCGGAATGAACATTGTTAATGTTCTAGGAAGGAAATTGTGATGGCACGATCTTGACTTGTCAAATTACTAGAATACCTTGGAAAAGGCCGAATCATCAAGAAATATTTTCTTGATATTTTAGAGGTTAAATAGAATACAAGAGTCGTATAACATGGCACATGATGATGTTATGATCTGTGAATCATCACGTTCCATTTAGAAACTCAGCATGAATTACTGTAATATAATCACGTTGATCAAGTGTCATTATATTATACTAACTCATGCTTCAGTTTCCAACACTACTTCAAAAACATTCATAGTTTAAACTCAAAGGTTTACAGAGTATAGGAACTAAACAGTTTCCTTTTTGATGTAATCCAGATAGCGCAAAGAGATAAATGATTCCAGATAAGAATAGGTAAGAAAATATCTTCAGAAATATGGAGGATATTTATAATGAAAGATATGATGATATTTTAGAATATCTAAGATCAGAGGATGATGAAGAATATTATTCACAAGGGTTTAGAGTCAGGAGTAAGGTATTTAATAATAATTTCAGCAGACACTGAATCATTTGGATTCTTTGAAGGCAGGTTTAGTCTTTGTGATTTGTCCATAGCCTCCTTCATGGTTTGCTTAATCCGTTTTCCAGTTCCAAACCTTCTCTTTTTCTAAGCTTTTCCAACACACTATCCTTTATTATCAAACTTTTGACTGTTAAGGTCGTTTACAGTTTTTGCTGCTTCATCAGCATTTTCCAAACTTCGGAGAACTAGTTCGCAGTTTAGGGTGTTTTTCAGAAACTTCACATTCAAAGTATATAAGTCTAGGAGATAGACGTTATATATACACCTATAACTGTTGGCAGAGACATGCTGCAAGATTTCAAAATACTAATTGCTGATTCCCAGTAATTGGCATGACAATTCTTGTTACAAGATGCGGATGAGTAAATGATGGGGTTTCGATAAATATAATGACTTTTCGGAAAGTCAAAGATCAGTGAAGTTGTTGGTAAGTTTATTTTTAATGTGGTGAGACATAAAAGGTTCTCCGGTAACAATGACGAAAGGGCAACGTCTATATCAAGGTTATAATAAGACTGTTTCAACTGAAAAGTCGAAGTTGACTTGCTAAAGCTGTGACAAAACTGACTAATTTGAAAAGGAATCGCAAAGTTATTTTTGCTAATAAATGCCAAAGGGTCTGACACGGATACATGTTAAATTATGACTCTGGTTTCGAGAGCTTTTCAGATGCAAGACTGTGGTTAATATGTGGTTGGATCATTATCTCGATTGTTTATTATTTGAAGTGTCTTCAGGAATTTTGAAGGATTTTGAACACAGATTGTAATCGTTAATATACATTTGATGTTCTAACACACTTTTGAAGTCAAAGTATAGCTTTGAAAGATGTAGGAATCTAAAAGTGATAGTACCGATTATATCTCGAATTAAATTCTGAGATTTTAAAATCAGAATATGTAATTGGGTTTGAATTAGTATGGTTGTTTTAATTTCTATGAAAGAATGTATATTATTGTGAAAGTAGGAAGTATAATTGATAATTTGCTTAATTTGATTCGAAGAATGTAACATATTAATTGTGAATTTATATATATCTCTCGGGTATTACCTACCCGTTAAAAATTTTTCACAATTAATATTTTGTACATAAGAATTTTATTACAGTCTTTATGAAAATATATATGTATATATTCTCCTCAGATGTAACATAGATTTTAATGAGTTAATACTAAATTAAACTCATCCGATTTACGGTTGGAACTAGAATTGAATAATTCCTTGAAGGCTTTAGAGGTTACATAAGTATTTCTTCAATAATATTGAAATTATGAATCAATACTTCGTTATTTGTTGAGATGTGATGTTGGTTTTCGTTAAATTCTTGTGAACTTCGCAAAGTACGAATGATGTTATCTGAAAAGTTTCGGTTACATCAATGATGAAGTGTAAAATCAAATATATACTTGATTTATTAGGAATTGGAATTTGTTGAATTGAGACAGAGATTGTAGTTAACGATGGTTAAGTCGCGGGCGAGGGATGTACATTATTGCATATTTATAATATGAATTAACCGAGTAGTTAAGATTCACACACAATAGCTTAGCACGGAAAGATTTATTTTTTATTTCAAAATATATATATAAAAAATATATATATATATAATTTCTTCAGAGGGAATGAGTTAATTCTTCATAACTTGTTGATACAATATACACGTTATTGATTCGTAATGATGTCCACAGTGATTCTTGAACTGACGGAGTTTGTGATATTATAGGTATTGTTGATTCTGATGTTGACTGTACTGACGATGCTGGTGACGTTGACGGTACTGTTGATGCTGTTGTTAAAACAAGTTTAACTTGTTAATCACACACCATTTTTGTCAGGGTTTCTACTCTTCCTTCTATCATTTTGGTTCGCTTAACTGATTTATGGTTAGGGCTAGATTAGATAATCTCTAAGACTTTAGAGATTATATAATCGCCGCAGAATGTTTCTCCAATGAAGTTATGAATTAATACTTCGTCAGTTATTGTTGTTGGTACTCCTTGGTATCTATGGTGCGTATGACGTTGATGCTAGTGGGACAGATTGTGAAGTTGAGGTTTACAACGCGGTTGTGGTTGGAGGTGGTATTGGTACTGTTGGCGTTGCTGCTGGTGGTACTGGTTATGCTGCTGGTGCTGCTGCTGGTGTTTGTAATCTCTGCACCATATTCTCCAAAGCCACTACCCGAGCGCGAAGTTCGTTGACTTCTTCTATTATTCCAGGATGATTGTTGGTCGGAACGAGCGGATAAATAAAATCTAGAATTTGATGTAGTATATAATCGTGACGAGATACCCTGGAAATGAGAGAGAAAATGGTGTCTCGAACAGGTTCGCCGGTAAGTGCTTCAGGTTCTTCGCCAAGAGGGCAATGTGGTGGATGGAAAGGATCGCCTTCTTCTTGTTTCCAATGATTGAGGAGGCTACGAACCCATCCCCAATTCATCCAGAATAGGTGATGACTGATTGGTTGATCCATTCCGGTCACACTGCTTTCGGAGCTTGAGTGAGATTCCATTTCGGAATCCGAGTGACTTGAACTGATGACAAATTCCATTTCGTACGATTGGATAAAGGATTTTCGATATAAAATGATTTTTCGGCTATCGGGTGGTATTCTATTTACATAGGATATCTATATATAGAGATCAAAAGATTTCATAGATTACGGAGGAATTTGCGGGATATGTCAGGCAAAGTTTAAAGTAACAGATACGATAAGATATGATTTAGCAGATACGCTAAGATATGAATTTTGTCTATACACTACTCATGCAATTAATGTAGCAAGACGTGTCTAGACTAATAATGATAAGTAGATAATTTCCTATGGATGATAAGCAGATGATTTCCGACTAGAAATGATAAGCAAAACTTTTGACATGCAGACACGGTCGAAGTCCAGACTCACTAATGCATCCTAACGACTTATCAGTTAGACACACTAATGCAGACCTGGTTCGCTAAGACCACCGCTCTGATACCAACTGAAAGGACCCGTTCATATACATTATAAACGATTCACAATAGTTGATTACATTGCGAGGTATTTGACCTCTATATGATACATTTTACAAACATTGCATTCGTTTTTAAAAGACAATCTTTCTTTACATCGAAAATTGACAGGCATGCATACCATTTCATAATATCTACTATCCAACTATAAATTGATTTAATAATAATCTTTGATGAACTCAATGACTCGAATGCAACGTTCTTCGAAATATGCTATTGAAGACTCCAAGTAATATCTTTAAAATGAGCAAATGCACAGCGGAAGATTTCTTTAACACCTGAGAATAAACATGCTTTAAAGTGTCAACCAAAAGGTTGGTGAGTTCATTAGTTTATCATAATCATTTATTTCCATCATTTTAATAGACCACAAGAATTTCATTTCCAGTTCTCATAAATATACGTCCCATGCATAGAGACAAAAACAATCATTCATATGGTGAACACCTGGTAACCGACATTAACTAGATACATATAAGAATATCCCCTATCATTCCGGGATCCTCCTTCGGACATGATATAAATTTCGAAGTACTAAAGCATCCGGTACTTTGGATGGGGTTTGTTAGGCCCAATAGATCTATCTTTAGGATTCGCGTCAATTAGGGTGTCTGTTCCCTAATTCTTAGATTACCAGACTTTAATAAAAAGGGGCATATTCGATTTCGATAATTCAACCATAGAATGCAGTTTCAATTACTTGTGTCTATTTCGTCAAAACATTTATAAAAGCGCATGTATTCTCAGTCCCAAAAATATAAAGGGTAAAAAGGCAAATGAAACTCACCATACTGTATTTCGTAGTAAAAATACATATAACGTCATTGAACAAGTGCAAGGTTGGCCTCGGATTCACGAACCTAAATTAATTATATATATTTATGTGTTGGTCAATATTTGTCTAACAAATTAGGTCAAGTCATAGTGTACCACAATCCTAATGCTCGAGACTAATATGCAAAAGTCAACAAAAGTAAATTTGACTCAAAATAATTTCCAAAAATCTATACATGATTAATATATAGTTTAAATATCGTCGTTTTATATTTTTAAATATTTTTAAAAGATTTATTAGAGTAAATAATATAATTTATTTATTAATAAATAAAATTTTATATTATATTTATATAATAAAATATACTTTTATATATATTAAGTAATAAAATTTATAGGGTTCATTTAATATTATAAAGATAATATGATAGGTATTATTAAAGTAAGTTATTACACGTAGTAAAATATGTTTGTATCAAATATTTATTTGATAAAACAATATCTATAATGATAGTAAGTAAAAGTTGTATTATTTTGTAATAATAATTATTATTATAAAAATATCAATATTTATAATTACTAAGATGACATTATGATAAAATGATAATTCTAATTATGATAACTTTAATATTTACGATAATTTTTAATATTATCTTTAAAATAATAATTCTATTTGAAATAATAATAATAATGATATTTTATAGTAACAAAGACATTTCTATTAAAATGATAATTTTTGTTAAAATGATAGTTTTAATACTAACGATAATTTTAATAATAATAGTAATGATAAAAATAATAAGAACGATAATTTTATCTAAATCAATATCTTATAATATTTTAATTTCATCATGATGCTCTTACCCATTATTTCCTAATCGTTTCGTTTAATTGCTTTTAATCGTCTTTTATATCATGTTCGTAATAATGATAATAATAGTAATCAAAATAATTAGGTGTTACAAATATTTGTTTTAATTACACTAATATTAATAATGATAGTTACTATAACATTATTAACGATAATACTAATAATTATCTTAATGATAATATAGTAATAATAATATTAACAATAACAATAACCATTTTTAAATAATGATATATATATTAATAATGATAATAATAATAATAATAATAATACCAATAATAATAATAATAATAATAATAATAATAATAATAATAATAATAATAATAATAATAATTGGATAATAATAATAATACTAATTATAACTTTAACGATAATAACGATAGTAATAATAAAAAAATAATAATTTTTTTTAATGATAAATCCTTTTATTGATAAAGATAATAATAATAATAATAATAATAATAATAATAATAATAATAATAATAAGATAAAACTGGAACGACGATAATAACGACGATAATAATAATCATTTTTAATAATAATACAAAAATTCGATGGACTATAACTTCAAATCCGTTCATCGAAATCATTCGATATCTAAATGAAAAGTTCTTAATTTTTCGCTAGCTTTCCAACAACATGCATATCTTATACCTTATCTCAGTCGCATATATAACTAATTCAGGATTCAACATAACCTAACTAAAGGCAATATCAAAAGTACAAACATGCATAATCCTATATACTCGAGCACTAGTCAGGGATACACTATTAGTATGTAAAAGTTAAATTATGAGTACTCACGTATTAATATTGAGATTCAATATTGCAGGAAAGGTACGTAGACGCAACGGAGATGATAAATACTATATTGACCTCGCGAGCATACCCATGAACCATACCCAATCACCTCCATAGCTATAACCCATAATTTCCTTAATCCAATCCCACTCGAAAAACAATTTCGAAATCACTCGGACAGTACTCTGACGTAATATTTATGTATACTAATAATATCTTGAAATAATATGGAGTAAATATATATATGTAAATCGATTGAGAGAGTTTAGAGAAAAATATTTTCAAGTTTCTATGAAATAATGAAACCTATTGAATTCTATTTATAATAGATTTTTGAATTATTAAAGTGAATTATTAAAGTATGAATTATTAAAGTGAATTATTAAAGTATGAATTATTAAAGTGAATTATTAAAGTATGAATTATTAAAGTGAATTATTAAAGTATGAATTATTAAAGTATGAATTATTAAAGTGAATTATTAAAGTTAAAGTTAAAGTAAAGTAAAAATAAAGTAAAGGTAAAGTTTAAGTATAGTAAAAGTATAATACTACATAATACGTATAATACGCGTATAAATATATATAATATTAATTTAAATCATTATATATATTTAATAAAATAAAATATAAATATCGTTATCTTTATCATACTAGTTAAGTAATGAGTTGTCAAAAGTGGTTCTAGATATTTATAAAAGTTATATACGTTTTAATAATAAAGTTCTTTTTAAACTGAAAACGTTTTTGTACGTTTGAAACTAAATAGATCAATCGAGTCTTTATGAGATTCAATCTTCCACTATCCTTTGTCTAGTTCTCAATGATTAACAATTTGTTCTTATTTATAAATCACTTTACCATTTTCTGAATATTGTTAAAATAGAAAGATTTCTCAAATCAACGTGGGCTTTTCAACAGAGACTTGTAATCATAATTGAATATATCTGATAATTCAATCATTTAATCTTATCTTCTAATTCCATTGATAAACATTTTGAAACAGATACAATCATATAAAGTATTTAATCTAATATTTTGTTTACGTTTCAAGTTATAATATATATATACACATATACATATATAATCATATTCATTTAATGGTTCGTGAATCGTTGGAACTTGGTCGAGGTCGAATGAATGTATGAACATAGTTTAAAATTCTTGAAATTTAACTTAACAAATATTGCTTATCGTGTCGGAAACATATAAAGATTAAAGTTTAAATTTGGTTGGAAATTTCCGGGTTGTCACAATTCTACTCGTATGCACCCGTATTCGTACTCGTACAATACACAGCTTTTAGATGTATGTACTATTGGTATATACACTCCAATGATCAGCTCTTAGCAGCCCATGTGAGTCACCTAACACATGTGGGAACCATCATTTGGCAACTAGCATGAAATATCTCATAAAATTACAAAAATATGAGTAATCATTCATGACTTATTTACATGAAAACAAAATTACATATCCTTTATATCTAATCCATACACCAACGACCAAAAACACCTACAAACACTTTCATTCTTCAATTTTCTTCATCTAATTAATCTCTCTCAAGTTCTATCTTCAAGTTCTAAGTGTTCTTCATAAATTCCAAAAGTTCTAGTTTCATAAAATCAAGAATACTTTCAAGTTTGCTAGCTCACTTCCAATCTTGTAAGGTGATCATCCAACCTCAAGAAATCTTTGTTTCTTACAGTAGGTTATCATTCTAATACAAGGTAATAATCATATTCAAACTTTGGTTCAATTTCTATAACTATAACAATCTTATTTCAAGTGATGATCTTACTTGAACTTGTTTTCGTGTCATGATTCTGCTTCAAGAACTTCGAGCCATCCAAGGATCCATTGAAGCTAGATCCACTTTTCTCTTTTCCAGTAGGTTTATCCAAGGAACTTAAGGTAGTAATGATGTTCATAGCATCATTCGATTCATACATATAAAGCTATCTTATTCGAAGGTTTAAACTTGTAATCACTAGAACATAGTTTAGTTAATTCTAAACTTGTTCGCAAATAAAAGTTAATCCTTCTAACTTGACTTTTAAAATCAACTAAAGACATGTTCTATATCTATATGATATGCTAACTTAATGATTTAAAACCTGGAAACACGAAAAACACCGTAAAACCGGATTTACGCCGTCGTAGTAACACCGCGGGCTGTTTTGGGTTAGTTAATTAAAAACTATGATAAACTTTGATTTAAAAGTTGTTATTCTGGGAAAATGATTTTTATTATGAACATGAAACTATATCCAAAAATTATGGTTAAACTCAAAGTGGAAGTATGTTTTCTAAAATGGTCATCTAGACGTCGTTCTTTCGACGGAAATGACTACCTTTACAAAAACGACTTGTAACTTATTTTTCCGACTATAAACCTATACTTTTTCTGTTTAGATTCATAAAATAGAGTTCAATATGAAACCATAGCAATTTGATTCACTCAAAACGGATTTAAAATGAAGAAGTTATGGGTAAAACAAGATTGGATAATTTTTCTCATTTTAGCTACGTGAAAATTGGTAACAAATCTATTCCAACCATAACTTAATCAACTTGTATTGTATATTATGTAATCTTGAGATACCATAGACACGTATACAATGTTTCGACCTATCATGTCGACACATCTATATATATTTCGGAACAACCATAGACACTCTATATGTGAATGTTGGAGTTAGCTATACAGGGTTGAGGTTGATTCCAAAATATATATAGTTTGAGTTGTGATCAATACTGAGATACGTATACACTGGGTCGTGGATTGATTCAAGATAATATTTATCGATTTATTTCTGTACATCTAACTGTGGACAACTAGTTGTAGGTTACTAACGAGGACAGCTGACTTAAGAAACTTAAAACATCAAAATATATTAAAAGTGTTGTAAATATATTTTGAACATACTTTGATATATATGTATATATTGTTATAGGTTCGTGAATCAACCAGTGGCCAAGTCTTACTTCCCGACGAAGTAAAAATCTGTGAAAGTGAGTTATAGTCCCACTTTTAAAATCTAATATTTTTGGGATGAGAATACATGCAGGTTTTATAAATGATTTACAAAATACACACAAGTACGTGAAACTACATTCTATGGTTGAATTATCGAAATCGAATATGCCCCTTTTTATTAAGTCTGGTAATCTATGAATTAGGGAACAGACACCCTAATTGACGCGAATCCTAAAGATAGATCTATTGGGCCTAACAAACCCCATCCAAAGTACTGGATGCTTTAGTACTTCGAAATTTATATCATATCCGAAGGGTGTCCCGGAATGATGGGGATATTCTTATATATGCATCTTGTTAATGTCGGTTACCAGGTGTTCACCATATGAATGATTTTTATCTCTATGTATGGGATGTGTATTGAAATATGAAATCTTGTGGTCTATTATTATGATTTGATATATATAGGTTAAACCTATAACTCACCAACATTTTTGTTGACGTTTTATGCATGTTTATTCTCAGGTGATTATTAAGAGCTTCCGCTGTCGCATACTTAAATAAGGACGAGATTTGGAGTCCATGCTTGTATGATATTGTGTAAAAACTGCATTCAAGAAACTTATTTTGTTGTAACATATTTGTATTGTAAACCATTATGTAATGGTCGTGTGTAAACAGGATATTTTAGATTATCATTATTTGATAATCTACGTAAAGCTTTTTAAAACCTTTATCTATGAAATAAAGGTTATGGTTTGTTTTAAAAATGAATGCAGTCTTTGAAAAACGTCTCATATAGAGGTCAAAACCTCGCAACGAAATCAATTAATATGGAACGTTTTTAGTCAATAAGAATGGGACATTTCAGTTGTGACAACCCGGAAATTTCCAACCAAATTTAAACTTTAATCTTTATATGTTTCCGACACGATAAGCAATATTTGTTAAGTTAAATTTCAAGAATTTTAAACTATGTTCATACATTCATTCGACCTCGACCAAGTTCCAACGATTCACGAACCATTAAATGAATATGATTATATATGTATATGTGTATATATATATTATAACTTGAAACGTAAACAAAATATTAGATTAAATACTTTATATGATTGTATCTGTTTCAAAATGTTTATCAATGGAATTAGAAGATAAGATTAAATGATTGAATTATCAGATATATTCAATTATGATTACAAGTCTCTGTTGAAAAGCCCACGTTGATTTGAGAAATCTTTCTATTTTAACAATATTCAGAAAATGGTAAAGTGATTTATAAATAAGAACAAATTGTTAATCATTGAGAACTAGACAAAGGATAGTGGAAGATTGAATCTCATAAAGACTCGATTGATCTATTTAGTTTCAAACGTACAAAAACGTTTTCAGTTTAAAAAGAACTTTATTATTAAAACGTATATAACTTTTATAAATATCTAGAACCACTTTTGACAACTCATTACTTAACTAGTATGATAAAGATAACGATATTTATATTTTATTTTATTAAATATATATAATGATTTAAATTAATATTATATATATTTATACGCGTATTATACGTATTATGTAGTATTATACTTTTACTATACTTAAACTTTACCTTTACTTTATTTTTACTTTACTTTAACTTTAACTTTAATAATTCACTTTAATAATTCATACTTTAATAATTCATACTTTAATAATTCACTTTAATAATTCATACTTTAATAATTCACTTTAATAATTCATACTTTAATAATTCACTTTAATAATTCATACTTTAATAATTCACTTTAATAATTCAAAAATCTATTATAAATAGAATTCAATAGGTTTCATTATTTCATAGAAACTTGAAAATATTTTTCTCTAAACTCTCTCAATCGATTTACATATATATATTTACTCCATATTATTTCAAGATATTATTAGTATACATAAATATTACGTCAGAGTACTGTCCGAGTGATTTCGAAATTGTTTTTCGAGTGGGATTGGATTAAGGAAATTATGGGTTATAGCTATGGAGGTGATTGGGTATGGTTCATGGGTATGCTCGCGAGGTCAATATAGTATTTATCATCTCCGTTGCGTCTACGTACCTTTCCTGCAATATTGAATCTCAATATTAATACGTGAGTACTCATAATTTAACTTTTACATACTAATAGTGTATCCCTGACTAGTGCTCGAGTATATAGGATTATGCATGTTTGTACTTTTGATATTGCCTTTAGTTAGGTTATGTTGAATCCTGAATTAGTTATATATGCGACTGAGATAAGGTATAAGATATGCATGTTGTTGGAAAGCTAGCGAAAAATTAAGAACTTTTCATTTAGATATCGAATGATTTCGATGAACGGATTTGAAGTTATAGTCCATCGAATTTTTGTATTATTATTAAAAATGATTATTATTATCGTCGTTATTATCGTCGTTCCAGTTTTATCTTATTATTATTATTATTATTATTATTATTATTATTATTATCTTTATCAATAAAAGGATTTATCATTAAAAAAAATTATTATTTTTTTATTATTACTATCGTTATTATCGTTAAAGTTATAATTAGTATTATTATTATTATCCAATTATTATTATTATTATATTATTATTATTATTATTATTATTATTATTATTATTATTATTATTATTATTATTATTATTATTATTGGTATTATTATTATTATTATTATTATCATTATTAATATATATATATATCATTATTTAAAAATGGTTATTGTTATTGTTAATATTATTATTACTATATTATCATTAAGATAATTATTAGTATTATCGTTAATAATGTTATAGTAACTATCATTATTAATATTAGTGTAATTAAAACAAATATTTGTAACACCTAATTATTTTGATTACTATTATTATCATTATTACGAACATGATATAAAAGACGATTAAAAGCAATTAAACGAAATGATTAGGAAATAATGGGTAAGAGTATCATGATGAAATTAAAATATTATAAGATATTGATTTAGATAAAATTATCGTTCTTATTATTTTTATCATTACTATTATTATTAAAATTATCGTTAGTATTAAAACTATCATTTTAACAAAAATTATCATTTTAATAGAAATGTCATTGTTACTATAAAATATCATTATTATTATTATTTCAAATAGAATTATTATTTTAAAGATAATATTAAAAATTATCGTAAATATTAAAGTTATCATAATTAGAATTATCATTTTATCATAATGTCATCTTAGTAATTATAAATATTGATATTTTTATAATAATAATTATTATTACAAAATAATACAACTTTTACTTACTATCATTATAGATATTATTTTATCAAATAAATATTTGATACAAACATATTTTACTACGTGTAATAACTTACTTTAATAATACCTATCATATTATCTTTATAATATTAAATGAACCCTATAAATTTTATTACTTAATATATATAAAAGTATATTTTATTATATAAATATAATATAAAATTTTATTTATTAATAAATAAATTATATTATTTACTCTAATAAATCTTTTAAAAATATTTAAAAATATAAAACGACGATATTTAAACTATATATTAATCATGTATAGATTTTTGGAAATTATTTTGAGTCAAATTTACTTTTGTTGACTTTTGCATATTAGTCTCGAGCATTAGGATTGTGGTACACTATGACTTGACCTAATTTGTTAGACAAATATTGACCAACACATAAATATATATAATTAATTTAGGTTCGTGAATCCGAGGCCAACCTTGCACTTGTTCAATGACGTTATATGTATTTTTACTACGAAATACAGTATGGTGAGTTTCATTTGCCTTTTTACCCTTTATATTTTTGGGACTGAGAATACATGCGCTTTTATAAATGTTTTGACGAAATAGACACAAGTAATTGAAACTACATTCTATGGTTGAATTATCGAAATCGAATATGCCCCTTTTTATTAAAGTCTGGTAATCTAAGAATTAGGGAACAGACACCCTAATTGACACGAATCCTAAAGATAGATCTATTGGGCCTAACAAACCCCATCCAAAGTACCGGATGCTTTAGTACTTCGAAATTTATATCATGTCCGAAGGAGGATCCCGGAATGATAGGGGATATTCTTATATGTATCTAGTTAATGTCGGTTACCAGGTGTTCACCATATGAATGATTGTTTTTGTCTCTATGCATGGGACGTATATTTATGAGAACTGGAAATGAAATTCTTGTGGTCTATTAAAATGATGGAAATAAATGATTATGATAAACTAATGAACTCACCAACCTTTTGGTTGACACTTTAAAGCATGTTTATTCTCAGGTGTTAAAGAAATCTTCCGCTGTGCATTTGCTCATTTTAAAGATATTACTTGGAGTCTTCAATAGCATATTTCGAAGAACGTTGCATTCGAGTCATTGAGTTCATCAAAGATTATTATTAAATCAATTTATAGTTGGATAGTGGATATTATGAAATGGTATGCATGCCTGTCAATTTTCGATGTAAAGAAAGATTGTCTTTTAAAAACGAATGCAATGTTTGTAAAATGTATCATATAGAGGTCAAATACCTCGCAATGTAATCAACTATTGTGAATCGTTTATAATGTATATGAACGGGTCCTTTCAGTTGGTATCAGAGCGGTGGTCTTAGCGAACCAGGTCTGCATTAGTGTGTCTAACTGATAAGTCGTTAGGATGCATTAGTGAGTCTGGACTTCGACCGTGTCTGCATGTCAAAAGTTTTGCTTATCATTTCTAGTCGGAAATCATCTGCTTATCATCCATAGGAAATTATCTACTTATCATTATTAGTCTAGACACGTCTTGCTACATTAATTGCATGAGTAGTGTATAGACAAAATTCATATCTTAGCGTATCTGCTAAATCATATCTTATCGTATCTGTTACTTTAAACTTTGCCTGACATATCCCGCAAATTCCTCCGTAATCTATGAAATCTTTTGATCTCTATATATAGATATCCTATGTAAATAGAATACCACCCGATAGCCGAAAAATCATTTTATATCGAAAATCCTTTATCCAATCGTACGAAATGGAATTTGTCATCAGTTCAAGTCACTCGGATTCCGAAATGGAATCTCACTCAAGCTCCGAAAGCAGTGTGACCGGAATGGATCAACCAATCAGTCATCACCTATTCTGGATGAATTGGGGATGGGTTCGTAGCCTCCTCAATCATTGGAAACAAGAAGAAGGCGATCCTTTCCATCCACCACATTGCCCTCTTGGCGAAGAACCTGAAGCACTTACCGGCGAACCTGTTCAAGACACCATTTTCTCTCTCATTTCCAGGGTATCTCGTCACGATTATATACTACATCAAATTCTAGATTTTATTTATCCGCTCTTTCCGACCAACAATCATCCTGGAATAATAGAAGAAGTCAACGAACTTCGCGCTCGGGTAGTGGCTTTGGAGAATATGGTGCAGAGATTACAAACACCAGCAGCAGCATCAGCAGCATAACCAGTACCACCATCATCAACGCCAACAGTACCATTACCACCTCCAACCACAACCGCGTTGTAAACCTCAACTTCACAATCTGTCCCACTAGCATCAACGTCATACGCACCATAGATACCAAGGAGTACCAACAACAATAACTGACGAAGTATTAATTCATAACTTCATTGGAGAAATATTCCGCGGCGATTATATAATCTCTAAAGTCTTAGAGATTATCTAATCTAGCCCTAACCATAAATCAGTTAAGCGAACCAAAATGATAGAAGGAAGAGTAGAAACCCTGACAAAAATGGTGTGTGATTAACAAGTTAAACTTGTTTTAACAACAGCATCAACAGTACCGTCAACGTCACCAGCATCGTCAGTACAGTCAACATCAGAATCAACAATACCTATAATATCACAAACTCCGTCAGTTCAAGAATCACTGTGGACATCATTACGAATCAATAACGTGTATATTGTATCAACAAGTTATGAAGAATTAACTCATTCCCTCTGAAGAAATTATATATATATATATTTTTTATATATATATTTTGAAATAAAAAATAAATCTTTCCGTGCTAAGCTATTGTGTGTGAATCTTAACTACTCGGTTAATTCATATTATAAATATGCAATAATGTACGTCCCTCGCCCGCGACTTAACCATCGTTAACTACAATCTCTGTCTCAATTCAACAAATTCCAATTCCTAATAAATCAAGTATATATTTGATTTTACACTTCATCATTGATGTAACCGAAACTTTTCAGATAACATCATTCGTACTTTGCGAAGTTCACAAGAATTTAACGAAAACCAACATCACATCTCAACAAATAACGAAGTATTGATTCATAATTTCAATATTATTGAAGAAATACTTATGTAACCTCTAAAGCCTTCAAGGAATTATTCAATTCTAGTTCCAACCGTAAATCGGATGAGTTTAATTTAGTATTAACTCATTAAAATCTATGTTACATCTGAGGAGAATATATACATATATATTTTCATAAAGACTGTAATAAAATTCTTATGTACAAAATATTAATTGTGAAAATTTTTTAACGGGTAGGTAATACCCGAGAGATATATATAAATTCACAATTAATATGTTACATTCTTCGAATCAGATTAAGCAAATTATCAATTATACTTCCTACTTTCACAATAATATACATTCTTTCATAGAAATTAAAACAACCATACTAATTCAAACCCAATTACATATTCTGATTTTAAAATCTCAGAATTTAATTCGAGATATAATCGGTACTATCACTTTTAGATTCCTACATCTTTCAAAGCTATACTTTGACTTCAAAAGTGTGTTAGAACATCAAATGTATATTAACGATTACAATCTGTGTTCAAAATCCTTCAAAATTCCTGAAGACACTTCAAATAATAAACAATCGAGATAATGATCCAACCACATATTAACCACAGTCTTGCATCTGAAAAGCTCTCGAAACCAGAGTCATAATTTAACACGTATCCGTGTCAGACCCTTTGGCATTTATTAGCAAAAATAACTTTGCGATTCCTTTTCAAATTAGTCAGTTTTGTCACAGCTTTAGCAAGTCAACTTCGACTTTTCAGTTGAAACAGTCTTATTATAACCTTGATATAGACGTTGCCCTTTCGTCATTGTTACCGGAGAACCTTTTATGTCTCACCACATTAAAAATAAACTTACCAACAACTTCACTGATCTTTGACTTTCTGAAAAGTCATTATATTTATCGAAACCCCATTATTTACTCATCCGCATCTTGTAACAAGAATTGTCATGCCAATTACTGGGAATCAGCAATTAGTATTTTGAAATCTTGCAGCATGTCTCTGCCAACAGTTATAGGTGTATATATAACGTCTATCTCCTAGACTTATATACTTTGAATGTGAAGTTTCTGAAAAACACCCTAAACTGCGAACTAGTTCTCCGAAGTTTGGAAAATGCTGATGAAGCAGCAAAAACTGTAAACGACCTTAACAGTCAAAAGTTTGATAATAAAGGATAGTGTGTTGGAAAAACTTAGAAAAAGAGAAGGTTTGGAACTGGAAAACGGATTAAGCAAACCATGAAGGAGGCTATGGACAAATCACAAAGACTAAACCTGCCTTCAAAGAATCCAAATGATTCAGTGTCTGCTGAAATTATTATTAAATACCTTACTCCTGACTCTAAACCCTTGTGAATAATATTCTTCATCATCCTCTGATCTTAGATATTCTAAAATATCATCATATCTTTCATTATAAATATCCTCCATATTTCTGAAGATATTTTCTTACCTATTCTTATCTGGAATCATTTATCTCTTTGCGCTATCTGGATTACATCAAAAAGGAAACTGTTTAGTTCCTATACTCTGTAAACCTTTGAGTTTAAACTATGAATGTTTTTGAAGTAGTGTTGGAAACTGAAGCATGAGTTAGTATAATATAATGACACTTGATCAACGTGATTATATTACAGTAATTCATGCTGAGTTTCTAAATGGAACGTGATGATTCACAGATCATAACATCATCATGTGCCATGTTATACGACTCTTGTATTCTATTTAACCTCTAAAATATCAAGAAAATATTTCTTGATGATTCGGCCTTTTCCAAGGTATTCTAGTAATTTGACAAGTCAAGATCGTGCCATCACAATTTTCTTCCTAGAACATTAACAATGTTCATTCCGAAATTCATATCTGTGAATTCTGGACCATTACAAGCGGTGCTTAATCGCAAGAAGAAGAAACGAAAGGACAAAACTCCGAAATAGAAATTGGGGTATAAATTGCAGTAAATAAAAGAGAGCATTAACTGTGGATGACAATCATTATAGAAAATAGAAACAGAGACTTTGAAATATAAGGGAAGATATAAATCCCAACGACAATCCAAAAATTATAAACCATATATATCGATGCATATAGCAATATAAAGATACGGGAGAACTAGAAACACTATAAACCCAAGAGTATAGTAGAAGTAAATAGATTCTTCTGGCGGTAGATGAAAAAGAAGAATGACCGATATGAAAGTTATAAGTATATCGAGAATCAGAACTGGATGGAGCATATTGATGAACACTTTAAAATATGAGTTGAGGGGGAAAGAATAGAAGGTGATGAAACATGACTAGGAACTTAGAAATCAACAGATTTAACTCACACAATGATGGAATAAGTGAATCAAACCCTCTAGTAAGTAGGTTAAGCGTTTTGGGATTAATTTAGTCATACCATAACTAAATCAAGTGTGATTAGATCAACACCTAGAGCTATTATTCACCACCTGGGTGATTTGGGTTGAGAGAGAATCGGAGGAGCTCACCAGATCTGAGTGTGTGTAACAAATGAGAGGCTTAACCTAAAATGAAGAACATAAGACTTTATATACCCCTGCTGTTGACTCACCCGTACGATTCATCCATCACACATACGTGTTGGCTTCATCAGCTGTACGGGTGATCACTCACTCGTGTCTTCTCATTTAGGTTGTAACTGTGACTTAGCTCATTATCAACCGTGCGTATGAGCCTATCAGCCGTACGAGTGAGGCTTCACTCGGACGTCTGACTAAGTCTAACATAGTCAAACATCCAAATCTCGTTCCTGCAGTTCCTGTAACCACATACAAACACGGATAGTATAATAACGAACAATCATGGTGGCCTGTAAACTGTTGTACCTGCAATGGATGTGGGTAGATGTCTAGAGACTTGCATAAAATGCATCAACAGAAGGTTTGAGTTGTAAGGAAATGAAGGAGGTGAATTTATAAGAAAATCTCCGACAGAACAATTAAAATGGACGATCGCATTTAAAGCGGATCCTAATTCCCTTGATTACCGGAGAGTCAAATCTTATTAAGAAGATTTTCTTCAAATCCTTTGAAATCTGGGAATCAATCATATCTACGTCAAATGATAAGATGAATCTACACTTACTCATTTCACTCTTCTATGTTAGCTTCATTCGTACTCTTCATATAAATGGATTGTTTATCTAAATTATTCGCTGATAATAAAACTCTAATTTTCAGCCCGTATGCATCATGAAAACATACTTATTATCATTCACGAGCTTTCCACTCAAATTTCGGGACGAAATTTCTTTAACGGGTAGGTACTGTGACAACCCGGAAATTTCCAACCAAATTTAAACTTTAATCTTTATATGTTTCCGACACGATAAGCAATATTTGTTAAGTTAAATTTCAAGAATTTTAAACTATGTTCATACATTCATTCGACCTCGACCAAGTTCCAACGATTCACGAACCATTAAATGAATATGATTATATATGTATATGTGTATATATATATTATAACTTGAAACGTAAACAAAATATTAGATTAAATACTTTATATGATTGTATCTGTTTCAAAATGTTTATCAATGGAATTAGAAGATAAGATTAAATGATTGAATTATCAGATATATTCAATTATGATTACAAGTCTCTGTTGAAAAGCCCACGTTGATTTGAGAAATCTTTCTATTTTAACAATATTCAGAAAATGGTAAAGTGATTTATAAATAAGAACAAATTGTTAATCATTGAGAACTAGACAAAGGATAGTGGAAGATTGAATCTCATAAAGACTCGATTGATCTATTTAGTTTCAAACGTACAAAAACGTTTTCAGTTTAAAAAGAACTTTATTATTAAAACGTATATAACTTTTATAAATATCTAGAACCACTTTTGACAACTCATTACTTAAGTAGTATGATAAAGATAACGATATTTATATTTTATTTTATTAAATATATATAATGATTTAAATTAATATTATATATATTTATACGCGTATTATACGTATTATGTAGTTTTATACTTTTACTATACTTAAACTTTACCTTTACTTTATTTTTACTTTACTTTAACTTTAACTTTAATAATTCATACTTTAATAATTCATACTTTAATAATTCACTTTAATAATTCATACTTTAATAATTCACTTTAATAATTCATACTTTAATAATTCACTTTAATAATTCATACTTTAATAATTCACTTTAATAATTCAAAAATCTATTATAAATAGAATTCAATAGGTTTCATTATTTCATAGAAACTTGAAAATATTTTTCTCTAAACTCTCTCAATCGATTTACATATATATATTTACTCCATATTATTTCAAGATATTATTAGCATACATAAATATTACGTCAGAGTACTGTCCGAGTGATTTCGAAATTGTTTTTCGAGTGGGATTGGATTAAGGAAATTATGGGTTATAGCTATGGAGGTGATTGGGTATGGTTCATGGGTATGCTCGCGAGGTCAATATAGTATTTATCATCTCCGTTGCGTCTACGTACCTTTCCTGCAATATTGAATCTCAATATTAATACGTGAGTACTCATAATTTAACTTTTACATACTAATAGTGTATCCCTGACTAGTGCTCGAGTATATAGGATTATGCATGTTTGTACTTTTGATATTGCCTTTAGTTAGGTTATGTTGAATCCTGAATTAGTTATATATGCGACTGAGATAAGGTATAAGATATGCATGTTGTTGGAAAGCTAGCGAAAAATTAAGAACTTTTCATTTAGATATCGAATGATTTCGATGAACGGATTTGAAGTTATAGTCCATCGAATTTTTGTATTATTATTAAAAATGATTATTATTATCGTCGTTATTATCGTCGTTCCAGTTTTATCTTATTATTATTATTATTATTATTATTATTATTATTATTATTATTATTATCTTTATCAATAAAAGGATTTATCATTAAAAAAATTATTATTTTTTTATTATTACTATCGTTATTATCCACTATCCAACTATAACGATAATAACGATAGTAATAATAAAAAAATAATAATTTTTTTTAATGATAAATCCTTTTATTGATAAAGATAATTATAATAATAATAATAATAATAATAATAATAAGATAAAACTGGAACGACGATAATAACGACGATAATAATAATCATTTTTAATAATAATACAAAAATTCGATGGACTATAACTTCAAATCCGTTCATCGAAATCATTCGATATCTAAATGAAAAGTTCTTAATTTTTCGCTAGCTTTCCAACAACATGCATATCTTATACCTTATCTCAGTCGCATATATAACTAATTCAGGATTCAACATAACCTAACTAAAGGCAATATCAAAAGTACAAACATGCATAATCCTATATACTCGAGCACTAGTCAGGGATACACTATTAGTATGTAAAAGTTAAATTATGAGTACTCACGTATTAATATTGAGATTCAATATTGCAGGAAAGGTACGTAGACGCAACGGAGATGATAAATACTATATTGACCTCGCGAGCATACCCATGAACCATACCCAATCACCTCCATAGCTATAACCCATAATTTCCTTAATCCAATCCCACTCGAAAAACAATTTCGAAATCACTCGGACAGTACTCTTACGTAATATTTATGTATACTAATAATATCTTGAAATAATATGGAGTAAATATATATATGTAAATCGATTGAGAGAGTTTAGAGAAAAATATTTTCAAGTTTCTATGAAATAATGAAACCTATTGAATTCTATTTATAATAGATTTTTGAATTATTAAAGTGAATTATTAAAGTATGAATTATTAAAGTGAATTATTAAAGTATGAATTATTAAAGTGAATTATTAAAGTATGAATTATTAAAGTGAATTATTAAAGTATGAATTATTAAAGTATGAATTATTAAAGTGAATTATTAAAGTTAAAGTTAAAGTAAAGTAAAAATAAAGTAAAGGTAAAGTTTAAGTATAGTAAAAGTATAAAACTACATAATACGTATAATACGCGTATAAATATATATAATATTAATTTAAATCATTATATATATTTAATAAAATAAAATATAAATATCGTTATCTTTATCATACTAGTTAAGTAATGAGTTGTCAAAAGTGGTTCTAGATATTTATAAAAGTTATATACGTTTTAATAATAAAGTTCTTTTTAAACTGAAAACGTTTTTGTACGTTTGAAACTAAATAGATCAATCGAGTCTTTATGAGATTCAATCTTCCACTATCCTTTGTCTAGTTCTCAATGATTAACAATTTGTTCTTATTTATAAATCACTTTACCATTTTCTGAATATTGTTAAAATAGAAAGATTTCTCAAATCAACGTGGGCTTTTCAACAGAGACTTGTAATCATAATTGAATATATCTGATAATTCAATCATTTAATCTTATCTTCTAATTCCATTGATAAACATTTTGAAACAGATACAATCATATAAAGTATTTAATCTAATATTTTGTTTACGTTTCAAGTTATAATATATATATACACATATACATATATAATCATATTCATTTAATGGTTCGTGAATCGTTGGAACTTGGTCGAGGTCGAATGAATGTATGAACATAGTTTAAAATTCTTGAAATTTAACTTAACAAATATTGCTTATCGTGTCGGAAACATATAAAGATTAAAGTTTAAATTTGGTTGGAAATTTCCGGGTTGTCACAGTACCTACCCGTTAAAGAAATTTCGTCCCGAAATTTGAGTGGAAAGCTCGTGAATGATAATAAGTATGTTTTCATGATGCATACGGGCTGAAAATTAGAGTTTTATTATCAGCGAATAATTTAGATAAACAATCCATTTATATGAAGAGTACGAATGAAGCTAACATAGAAGAGTGAAATGAGTAAGTGTAGATTCATCTTATCATTTGACGTAGATATGATTGATTCCCAGATTTCAAGGGATTTGAAGAAAATCTTCTTAATAAGATTTGACTCTCCGGTAATCAAGGGAATTAGGATCCGCTTTAAATGCGATCGTCCATTTTAATTGTTCTGTCGGAGATTTTCTTATAAATTCACCTCCTTCGTTTCCTTACAACTCAAACCTTCTGTTGATGCATTTTATGCAAGTCCCTAGACATCTACCCACGTCCATTGCAGGTACAACAGTTTACAGGCCACCATGATTGTTCGTTATTATAGTATCCGTGTTTGTATGTGGTTACAGGAACTACAGGAACGAGATTTGGATGTTTGACTATGTTAGACTTAGTCAGACGTCCGAGTGAAGCCTCACTCGTACAGCTGATAGGCTCATACGCACGGTTGATACTGAGCTAAGTCACAGTTACAACCTAAATGAGAAGACACGAGTGAGTGATCACCCGTACAGCTGATGAAGCCAACTCGTATGTGTGATGGATGAATCTTACGGGTGAGTCAACAGCAGGGGTATATAAAGTCTTATGTTCTTCATTTTAGGTTAAGCCTCTCATTTGTTACACACACTCAGATCTGGTGAGCTCCTCCGATTCTCTCTCAACCCAAATCACCCAGGTGGTGAATAATAGCTCTAGGTGTTGATCTAATCACACTTGATTTAGTTATGGTATGACTAAATTAATCCCAAAACGCTTAACCTACTTACTAGAGGGTTTGATTCACTTATTCCGTCATTGTGTGAGTTAAATCTGTTGATTTCTAAGTTCCTAGTCATGTTTCATCACCTTCTATTCTTTCCCCCTCAACTCATATTTTAAAGTGTTCATCAATATGCTCCATCCAGTTCTGATTCTCGATATACTTATAACTTTCATATCGGTCATTCTTCTTTTTCATCTACCGCCAGAAGAATCTATTTACTTCTACTATACTCTTGGGTTTATAGTGTTTCTAGTTCTCCCGTATCTTTATATTGCTATATGCATCGATATATATGGTTTATAATTTTTGGTTTGTCGTTGGGATTTATATCTTCCCTTATATTTCAAAGTCTCTGTTTCTATTTTCTATAATCATTGTCATCCACAGTTAATGCTCTCTTTTATTTACTGCAATTTATACCCCAATTTCTATTTCGGAGTTTTGTCCTTTCGTTTCTTCTTCTTGCGATTAAGCACCGCTTGTAATGGTCCAGAATTCACAGATATGAATTTCGGAATGAACATTGTTAATGTTCTAGGAAGGAAATTGTGATGGCACGATCTTGACTTGTCAAATTACTAGAATACCTTGGAAAAGGCCGAATCATCAAGAAATATTTTCTTGATATTTTAGAGGTTAAATAGAATACAAGAGTCGTATAACATGGCACATGATGATGTTATGATCTGTGAATCATCACGTTCCATTTAGAAACTCAGCATGAATTACTGTAATATAATCACGTTGATCAAGTGTCATTATATTATACTAACTCATGCTTCAGTTTCCAACACTACTTCAAAAACATTCATAGTTTAAACTCAAAGGTTTACAGAGTATAGGAACTAAACAGTTTCCTTTTTGATGTAATCCAGATAGCGCAAAGAGATAAATGATTCCAGATAAGAATAGGTAAGAAAATATCTTCAGAAATATGGAGGATATTTATAATGAAAGATATGATGATATTTTAGAATATCTAAGATCAGAGGATGATGAAGAATATTATTCACAAGGGTTTAGAGTCAGGAGTAAGGTATTTAATAATAATTTCAGCAGACACTGAATCATTTGGATTCTTTGAAGGCAGGTTTAGTCTTTGTGATTTGTCCATAGCCTCCTTCATGGTTTGCTTAATCCGTTTTCCAGTTCCAAACCTTCTCTTTTTCTAAGCTTTTCCAACACACTATCCTTTATTATCAAACTTTTGACTGTTAAGGTCGTTTACAGTTTTTGCTGCTTCATCAGCATTTTCCAAACTTCGGAGAACTAGTTCGCAGTTTAGGGTGTTTTTCAGAAACTTCACATTCAAAGTATATAAGTCTAGGAGATAGACGTTATATATACACCTATAACTGTTGGCAGAGACATGCTGCAAGATTTCAAAATACTAATTGCTGATTCCCAGTAATTGGCATGATAATTCTTGTTACAAGATGCGGATGAGTAAATGATGGGGTTTCGATAAATATAATGACTTTTCGGAAAGTCAAAGATCAGTGAAGTTGTTGGTAAGTTTATTTTTAATGTGGTGAGACATAAAAGGTTCTCCGGTAACAATGACGAAAGGGCAACGTCTATATCAAGGTTATAATAAGACTGTTTCAACTGAAAAGTCGAAGTTGACTTGCTAAAGCTGTGACAAAACTGACTAATTTGAAAAGGAATCGCAAAGTTATTTTTGCTAATAAATGCCAAAGGGTCTGACACGGATACGTGTTAAATTATGACTCTGGTTTCGAGAGCTTTTCAGATGCAAGACTGTGGTTAATATGTGGTTGGATCATTATCTCGATTGTTTATTATTTGAAGTGTCTTCAGGAATTTTGAAGGATTTTGAACACAGATTGTAATCGTTAATATACATTTGATGTTCTAACACACTTTTGAAGTCAAAGTATAGCTTTGAAAGATGTAGGAATCTAAAAGTGATAGTACCGATTATATCTCGAATTAAATTCTGAGATTTTAAAATCAGAATATGTAATTGGGTTTGAATTAGTATGGTTGTTTTAATTTCTATGAAAGAATGTATATTATTGTGAAAGTAGGAAGTATAATTGATAATTTGCTTAATCTGATTCGAAGAATGTAACATATTAATTGTGAATTTATATATATCTCTCGGGTATTACCTACCCGTTAAAAAATTTTCACAATTAATATTTTGTACATAAGAATTTTATTACAGTCTTTATGAAAATATATATGTATATATTCTCCTCAGATGTAACATAGATTTTAATGAGTTAATACTAAATTAAACTCATCCGATTTACGGTTGGAACTAGAATTGAATAATTCCTTGAAGGCTTTAGAGGTTACATAAGTATTTCTTCAATAATATTGAAATTATGAATCAATACTTCGTTATTTGTTGAGATGTGATGTTGGTTTTCGTTAAATTCTTGTGAACTTCGCAAAGTACGAATGATGTTATCTGAAAAGTTTCGGTTACATCAATGATGAAGTGTAAAATCAAATATATACTTGATTTATTAGGAATTGGAATTTGTTGAATTGAGACAGAGATTGTAGTTAACGATGGTTAAGTCGCGGGCGAGGGATGTACATTATTGCATATTTATAATATGAATTAACCGAGTAGTTAAGATTCACACACAATAGCTTAGCACGGAAAGATTTATTTTTTATTTCAAAATATATATATAAAAAATATATATATATATATATAATTTCTTCAGAGGGAATGAGTTAATTCTTCATAACTTGTTGATACAATATACACGTTATTGATTCGTAATGATGTCCACAGTGATTCTTGAACTGACGGAGTTTGTGATATTATAGGTATTGTTGATTCTGATGTTGACTGTACTGACGATGCTGGTGACGTTGACGGTACTGTTGATGCTGTTGTTAAAACAAGTTTAACTTGTTAATCACACACCATTTTTGTCAGGGTTTCTACTCTTCCTTCTATCATTTTGGTTCGCTTAACTGATTTATGGTTAGGGCTAGATTAGATAATCTCTAAGACTTTAGAGATTATATAATCGCCGCGGAATGTTTCTCCAATGAAGTTATGAATTAATACTCCGTCAGTTATTGTTGTTGGTACTCCTTGGTATCTATGGTGCGTATGACGTTGATGCTAGTGGGACAGATTGTGAAGTTGAGGTTTACAATGCAGTTGTGGTTGGAGGTGGTAATGGTACTGTTGGCGTTGATGACGGTGGTACTGGTTATGCTGCTGGTGCTGCTGCTGGTGTTTGTAATCTCTGCACCATATTCTCCAAAGCCACTACCCGAGCGCGAAGTTCATTGACTTCTTCTATTATTCCAGGATGATTGTTGGTCGGAACGAGCGGATAAATAAAATCTAGAATTTGATGTAGTATATAATCGTGACGAGATACCCTGGAAATGAGAGAGAAAATGGTGTCTCGAACAGGTTCGCCGGTAAGTGCTTCAGGTTCTTCGCCAAGAGGGCAATGTGGTGGATGGAAAGGATCGCCTTCTTCTTGTTTCTAATGATTGAGGAGGCTACGAACCCATCCCAAATTCATCCAGAATAGGTGATGACTGATTGGTTGATCCATTCCGGTCACACTGCTTTCGGAGCTTGAGTGAGATTCCATTTCGGAATCCGAGTGACTTGAACTGATGACAAATTCCATTTCGTACGATTGGATAAAGGATTTTCGATATAAAATGATTTTTCGGCTATCGAGTGGTATTCTATTTACATAGGATATCTATATATAGAGATCAAAAGATTTCATAGATTACGGAGGAATTTGCGGGATATGTCAGGCAAAGTTTAAAGTAACAGATACGATAAGATATGATTTAGCAGATACGCTAAGATATGAATTTTGTCTATACACTACTCATGCAATTAATGTAGCAAGACGTGTCTAGACTAATAATGATAAGTAGATAATTTCCTATGGATGATAAGCAGATGATTTCCGACTAGAAATGATAAGCAAAACTTTTGACATGCAGACACGGTCGAAGTCCAGACTCACTAATGCATCCTAACGACTTATCAGTTAGACACACTAATGCAGACCTGGTTCGCTAAGACCACCGCTCTGATACCAACTGAAAGGACCCGTTCATATACATTATAAACGATTCACAATAGTTGATTACATTGCGAGGTATTTGACCTCTATATGATACATTTTACAAACATTGCATTCGTTTTTAAAAGACAATCTTTCTTTACATCGAAAATTGACAGGCATGCATACCATTTCATAATATCCACTATCCAACTATAAATTGATTTAATAATAATCTTTGATGAACTCAATGACTCGAATGAAACGTTCTTCGAAATATGCTATTGAAGACTCCAAGTAATATCTTTAAAATGAGCAAATGCACAGCGGAAGATTTCTTTAACACCTGAGAATAAACATGCTTTAAAGTGTCAACTAAAAGGTTGGTGAGTTCATTAGTTTATCATAATCATTTATTTCCATCATTTTGATAGACCACAAGAATTTCATTTCCAGTTCTCATAAATATACGTCCCATGCATAGAGACAAAAACAATCATTCATATGGTGAACACCTGGTAACCGACATTAACTAGATACATATAAGAATATCCCCTATCATTCCGGGATCCTCCTTCGGACATGATATAAATTTCGAAGTACTAAAGCATCCGGTACTTTGGATGGGGTTTGTTAGGCCCAATAGATCTATCTTTAGGATTCGCGTCAATTAGGGTGTCTGTTCCCTAATTCTTAGATTACCAGACTTTAATAAAAAGGGGCATATTCGATTTCGATAATTCAACCATAGAATGTAGTTTCAATTACTTGTGTCTATTTCGTCAAAACATTTATAAAAGCGCATGTATTCTCAGTCCCAAAAATATAAAGGGTAAAAAGGCAAATGAAACTCACCATACTGTATTTCGTAGTAAAAATACATATAACGTCATTGAACAAGTGCAAGGTTGGCCTCGGATTCACGAACCTAAATTAATTATATATATTTATGTGTTGGTCAATATTTGTCTAACAAATTAGGTCAAGTCATAGTGTACCACAATCCTAATGCTCGAGACTAATATGCAAAAGTCAACAAAAGTAAATTTGACTCAAAATAATTTCCAAAAATCTATACATGATTAATATATAGTTTAAATATCGTCGTTTTATATTTTTAAATATTTTTAAAAGATTTATTAGAGTAAATAATATAATTTATTTATTAATAAATAAAATTTTATATTATATTTATATAATAAAATATACTTTTATATATATTAAGTAATAAAATTTATAGGGTTCATTTAATATTATAAAGATAATATGATAGGTATTATTAAAGTAAGTTATTACACGTAGTAAAATATGTTTGTATCAAATATTTATTTGATAAAATAATATCTATAATGATAGTAAGTAAAAGTTGTATTATTTTGTAATAATAATTATTATTATAAAAATATCAATATTTATAATTACTAAGATGACATTATGATAAAATGATAATTCTAATTATGATAACTTTAATATTTACGATAATTTTTAATATTATCTTTAAAATAATAATTCTATTTGAAATAATAATAATAATGATATTTTATAGTAACAATGACATTTCTATTAAAATGATAATTTTTGTTAAAATGATAGTTTTAATACTAACGATAATTTTAATAATAATAGTAATGATAAAAATAATAAGAACGATAATTTTATCTAAATCAATATCTTATAATATTTTAATTTCATCATGATACTCTTACCCATTATTTCCTAATCGTTTCGTTTAATTGCTTTTAATCGTCTTTTATATCATGTTCGTAATAATGATAATAATAGTAATCAAAATAATTAGGTGTTACAAATATTTGTTTTAATTACAGTAATATTAATAATGATAGTTACTATAACATTATTAACGATAATACTAATAATTATCTTAATGATAATATAGTAATAATAATATTAACAATAACAATAACCATTTTTAAATAATGATATATATATTAATAATGATAATAATAATAATAATAATAATACCAATAATAATAATAATAATAATAATAATAATAATAATAATAATAATAATAATAATTGGATAATAATAATAATACTAATTATAACTTTAACGATAATAACGATAGTAATAATAAAAAAATAATAATTTTTTTTAATGATAAATCCTTTTATTGATAAAGATAATAATAATAATAATAATAATAATAATAATAATAATAATAATAATAATAATAATAATAATAATAATAATAATAATAATAATAATAAGATAAAACTGGAACGACGATAATAACGACGATAATAATAATCATTTTTAATAATAATACAAAAATTCGATGGACTATAACTTCAAATCCGTTCATCGAAATCATTCGATATCTAAATGAAAAGTTCTTAATTTTTCGCTAGCTTTCCAACAACATGCATATCTTATACCTTATCTCAGTCGCATATATAACTAATTCAGGATTCAACATAACCTAACTAAAGGCAATATCAAAAGTACAAACATGCATAATCCTATATACTCGAGCACTAGTCAGGGATACACTATTAGTATGTAAAAGTTAAATTATGAGTACTCACGTATTAATATTGAGATTCAATATTGCAGGAAAGGTACGTAGACGCAACGGAGATGATAAATACTATATTGACCTCGCGAGCATACCCATGAACCATACCCAATCACCTCCATAGCTATAACCCATAATTTCCTTAATCCAATCCCACTCGAAAAACAATTTCGAAATCACTCGGACAGTACTCTGACGTAATATTTATGTATACTAATAATATCTTGAAATAATATGGAGTAAATATATATATGTAAATCGATTGAGAGAGTTTAGAGAAAAATATTTTCAAGTTTCTATGAAATAATGAAACCTATTGAATTCTATTTATAATAGATTTTTGAATTATTAAAGTGAATTATTAAAGTATGAATTATTAAAGTGAATTATTAAAGTATGAATTATTAAAGTGAATTATTAAAGTATGAATTATTAAAGTCAATTATTAAAGTATGAATTATTAAAGTATGAATTATTAAAGTGAATTATTAAAGTTAAAGTTAAAGTAAAGTAAAAATAAAGTAAAGGTAAAGTTTAAGTATAGTAAAAGTATAAAACTACATAATACGTATAATACGCGTATAAATATATATAATATTAATTTAAATCATTATATATATTTAATAAAATAAAATATAAATATCGTTATCTTTATCATACTAGTTAAGTAATGAGTTGTCAAAAGTGGTTCTAGATATTTATAAAAGTTATATACGTTTTAATAATAAAGTTCTTTTTAAACTGAAAACGTTTTTGTACGTTTGAAACTAAATAGATCAATCGAGTCTTTATGAGATTCAATCTTCCACTATCCTTTGTCTAGTTCTCAATGATTAACAATTTGTTCTTATTTATAAATCACTTTACCATTTTCTGAATATTGTTAAAATAGAAAGATTTCTCAAATCAACGTGGGCTTTTCAACAGAGACTTGTAATCATAATTGAATATATCTGATAATTCAATCATTTAATCTTATCTTCTAATTCCATTGATAAACATTTTGAAACAGATACAATCATATAAAGTATTTAATCTAATATTTTGTTTACGTTTCAAGTTATAATATATATATACACATATACATATATAATCATATTCATTTAATGGTTCGTGAATTGTTGGAACTTGGTCGAGGTCGAATGAATGTATGAACATAGTTTAAAATTCTTGAAATTTAACTTAACAAATATTGCTTATCGTGTCGGAAACATATAAAGATTAAAGTTTAAATTTGGTTGGAAATTTCCGGGTTGTCACAGTACCTACCCGTTAAAGAAATTTCGTCCCGAAATTTGAGTGGAAAGCTCGTGAATGATAATAAGTATGTTTTCATGATGCATACGGGCTGAAAATTAGAGTTTTATTATCAGCGAATAATTTAGATAAACAATCCATTTATATGAAGAGTACGAATGAAGCTAACATAGAAGAGTGAAATGAGTAAGTGTAGATTCATCTTATCATTTGACGTAGATATGATTGATTCCCAGATTTCAAGGGATTTGAAGAAAATCTTCTTAATAAGATTTGACTCTCCGGTAATCAAGGGAATTAGGATCCGCTTTAAATGCGATCGTCCATTTTAATTGTTCTGTCGGAGATTTTCTTATAAATTCACCTCCTTCGTTTCCTTACAACTCAAACCTTCTGTTGATGCATTTTATGCAAGTCCCTAGACATCTACCCACGTCCATTGCAGGTACAACAGTTTACAGGCCACCATGATTGTTCGTTATTATACTATCCGTGTTTGTATGTGGTTACAGGAACGAGATTTGGATGTTTGACTATGTTAGACTTAGTCAGACGTCCGAGTGAAGCCTCACTCGTACGGCTGATAGGCTCATACGCACGGTTGATACTGAGCTAAGTCACAGTTACAACCTAAATGAGAAGACACGAGTGAGTGATCACCCGTACAGCTGATGAAGCCAACTCGTATGTGTGATGGATGAATCGTACGGGTGAGTCAACAGCAGGGGTATATAAAGTCTTATGTTCTTCATTTTAGGTTAAGCCTCTCATTTGTTACACACACTCAGATCTGGTGAGCTCCTCCGATTCTCTCTCAACCCAAATCACCCAGGTGGTGAATAATAGCTCTAGGTGTTGATCTAATCACACTTGATTTAGTTATGGTATGACTAAATTAATCCCAAAACGCTTAACCTACTTACTAGAAAAATTATAAATTATGAATTATTGATATTACCTTTATGAATTTATATAGGCTATAATTATAAAGTCTAACTAATCATTATAAACTTGTATATAAATTACTATTAAACACATTATAAATTACTATTAAACAACTGAAAGGACCCGTTCATATACATTATAAACGATTCACAATAGTTGATTACATTGCGAGGTATTTGACCTCTATATGATACATTTTACAAACATTGCATTCGTTTTTAAAAGACAATCTTTCTTTACATCAAAAATTGACAGGCATGCATACCATTTCATAATATCCACTATCCAACTATAAATTGATTTAATAATAATCTTTGATGAACTCAATGACTCGAATGCAACGTTCTTCGAAATATGCTATTGAAGACTCCAAGTAATATCTTTAAAATGAGCAAATGCACAGCGGAAGATTTCTTTAACACCTGAGAATAAACATGCTTTAAAGTGTCAACCAAAAGGTTGGTGAGTTCATTAGTTTATCATAATCATTTATTTCCATCATTTTAATAGACCACAAGAATTTCATTTCCAGTTCTCATAAATATACGTCCCATGCATAGAGACAAAAACAATCATTCATATGGTGAACACCTGGTAACCGACATTAACTAGATACATATAAGAATATCCCCTATCATTCCGGGATCCTCCTTCGGACATGATATAAATTTCGAAGTACTAAAGCATCCGGTACTTTGGATGGGGTTTGTTAGGCTCAATAGATCTATCTTTAGGATTCGCGTCAATTAGGGTGTCTGTTCCCTAATTCTTAGATTACCAGACTTTAATAAAAAGGGGCATATTCGATTTCGATAATTCAACCATAGAATGTAGTTTCAATTACTTGTGTCTATTTCGTCAAAACATTTATAAAAGCGCATGTATTCTCAGTCCCAAAAATATAAAGGGTAAAAAGGCAAATGAAACTCACCATACTGTATTTCGTAGTAAAAATACATATAACGTCATTGAACAAGTGCAAGGTTGGCCTCGAATTCACGAACCTAAATTAATTATATATATTTATGTGTTGGTCAATATTTGTCTAACAAATTAGGTCAAGTCATAGTGTACCACAATCCTAATGCTCGAGACTAATATGCAAAAGTCAACAAAAGTAAATTTGACTCAAAATAATTTCCAAAAATCTATACATGATTAATATATAGTTTAAATATCGTCGTTTTATATTTTTAAATATTTTTAAAAGATTTATTAGAGTAAATAATATAATTTATTTATTAATAAATAAAATTTTATATTATATTTATATAATAAAATATACTTTTATATATATTAAGTAATAAAATTTATAGGGTTCATTTAATATTATAAAGATAATATGATAGGTATTATTAAAGTAAGTTATTACACGTAGTAAAATATGTTTGTATCAAATATTTATTTGATAAAATAATATCTATAATGATAGTAAGTAAAAGTTGTATTATTTTGTAATAATAATTATTATTATAAAAATATCAATATTTATAATTACTAAGATGACATTATGATAAAATGATAATTCTAATTATGATAACTTTAATATTTACGATAATTTTTAATATTATCTTTAAAATAATAATTCTATTTGAAATAATAATAATAATGATATTTTATAGTAACAATGACATTTCTATTAAAATGATAATTTTTGTTAAAATGATAGTTTTAATACTAACGATAATTTTAATAATAATAGTAATGATAAAAATAATAAGAACGATAATTTTATCTAAATCAATATCTTATAATATTTTAATTTCATCATGATACTCTTACCCATTATTTCCTAATCGTTTCGTTTAATTGCTTTTAATCGTCTTTTATATCATGTTCGTAATAATGATAATAATAGTAATCAAAATAATTAGGTGTTACAAATATTTGTTTTAATTACACTAATATTAATAATGATAGTTACTATAACATTATTAACGATAATACTAATAATTATCTTAATGATAATATAGTAATAATAATATTAACAATAACAATAACCATTTTTAAATAATGATATATATATTAATAATGATAATAATAATAATAATAATAATACCAATAATAATAATGATAATAATAATAATAATAATAATAATAATAATAATAATAATAATAATAATAATAATAATAATAATAATAATAATAATAATTGGATAATAATAATAATACTAATTATAACTTTAACGATAATAACGATAGTAATAATAAAAAAATAATAATTTTTTTTAATGATAAATCCTTTTATTGATAAAGATAATAATAATAATAATAATAATAATAATAATAATAATAATAATAATAATAATAATAATAATAATAATAATAATAATAATAAGATAAAACTGGAACGACGATAATAACGACGATAATAATAATCATTTTTAATAATAATACAAAAATTCGATGGACTATAACTTCAAATTCGTTCATCGAAATCATTCGATATCTAAATGAAAAGTTCTTAATTTTTCGCTAGCTTTCCAACAACATGCATATCTTATACCTTATCTCAGTCGCATATATAACTAATTCAGGATTCAACATAACCTAACTAAAGGCAATATCAAAAGTACAAACATGCATAATCCTATATACTCGAGCACTAGTCAGGGATACACTATTAGTATGTAAAAGTTAAATTATGAGTACTCACGTATTAATATTGAGATTCAATATTGCAGGAAAGGTACGTAGACGCAACGGAGATGATAAATACTATATTGACCTCGCGAGCATACCCATGAACCATACCCAATCACCTCCATAGCTATAACCCATAATTTCCTTAATCCAATCCCACTCGAAAAACAATTTCGAAATCACTCGGACAGTACTCTGACGTAATATTTATGTATACTAATAATATCTTGAAATAATATGGAGTAAATATATATATGTAAATCGATTGAGAGAGTTTAGAGAAAAATATTTTCAAGTTTCTATGAAATAATGAAACCTATTGAATTCTATTTATAATAGATTTTTGAATTATTAAAGTGAATTATTAAAGTATGAATTATTAAAGTGAATTATTAAAGTATGAATTATTAAAGTGAATTATTAAAGTATGAATTATTAAAGTGAATTATTAAAGTATGAATTATTAAAGTATGAATTATTAAAGTGAATTATTAAAGTTAAAGTTAAAGTAAAGTAAAAATAAAGTAAAGGTAAAGTTTAAGTATAGTAAAAGTATAAAACTACATAATACGTATAATACGCGTATAAATATATATAATATTAATTTAAATCATTATATATATTTAATAAAATAAAATATAAATATCGTTATCTTTATCATACTAGTTAAGTAATGAGTTGTCAAAAGTGGTTCTAGATATTTATAAAAGTTATATACGTTTTAATAATAAAGTTCTTTTTAAACTGAAAACGTTTTTGTACGTTTGAAACTAAATAGATCAATCTAGTCTTTATGAGATTCAATCTTCCACTATCCTTTGTCTAGTTCTCAATGATTAATAATTTGTTCTTATTTATAAATCACTTTACCATTTTCTGAATATTGTTAAAATAGAAAGATTTCTCAAATCAACGTGGGCTTTTCAACAGAGACTTGTAATCATAATTGAATATATCTGATAATTCAATCATTTAATCTTATCTTCTAATTCCATTGATAAACATTTTGAAACAGATACAATCATATAAAGTATTTAATCTAATATTTTGTTTACGTTTCAAGTTATAATATATATATACACATATACATATATAATCATATTCATTTAATGGTTCGTGAATCGTTGGAACTTGGTCGAGGTCGAATGAATGTATGAACATAGTTTAAAATTCTTGAAATTTAACTTAACAAATATTGCTTATCGTGTCGGAAACATATAAAGATTAAAGTTTAAATTTGGTTGGAAATTTCCGGGTTGTCACAGTACCTACCCGTTAAAGAAATTTCGTCCCGAAATTTGAGTGGAAAGCTCGTGAATGATAATAAGTATGTTTTCATGATGCATACGGGCTGAAAATTAGAGTTTTATTATCAGCGAATAATTTAGATAAACAATCCATTTATATGAAGAGTACGAATGAAGCTAACATAGAAGAGTGAAATGAGTAAGTGTAGATTCATCTTATCATTTGACGTAGATATGATTGATTCCCAGATTTCAAGGGATTTGAAGAAAATCTTCTTAATAAGATTTGACTCTCCGGTAATCAAGGGAATTAGGATCCGCTTTAAATGCGATCGTCCATTTTAATTGTTCTGTCGGAGATTTTCTTATAAATTCACCTCCTTCGTTTCCTTACAACTCAAACCTTCTGTTGATGCATTTTATGCAAGTCCCTAGACATCTACCCACGTCCATTGCAGGTACAACAGTTTACAGGCCACCATGATTGTTCGTTATTATACTATCCGTGTTTGTATGTGGTTACAGGAACGAGATTTGGATGTTTGACTATGTTAGACTTAGTCAGACGTCCGAGTGAAGCCTCACTCGTACGGCTGATAGGCTCATACGCACGGTTGATACTGAGCTAAGTCACAGTTACAACCTAAATGAGAAGACACGAGTGAGTGATCACCCGTACAGCTGATGAAGCCAACTCGTATGTGTGATGGATGAATCGTACGGGTGAGTCAACAGCAGGGGTATATAAAGTCTTATGTTCTTCATTTTAGGTTAAGCCTCTCATTTGTTACACACACTCAGATCTGGTGAGCTCCTCCGATTCTCTCTCAACCCAAATCACCCAGGTGGTGAATAATAGCTCTAGGTGTTGATCTAATCACACTTGATTTAGTTATGGTATGACTAAATTAATCCCAAAACGCTTAACCTACTTACTAGAGGGTTTGATTCACTTATTCCGTCATTGTGTGAGTTAAATCTGTTGATTTCTAAGTTCCTAGTCATGTTTCATCACCTTCTATTCTTTCCCCCTCAACTCATATTTTAAAGTGTTCATCAATATGCTCCATCCAGTTCTGATTCTCGATATACTTATAACTTTCATATCGGTCATTCTTCTTTTTCATCTACCGCCAGAAGAATCTATTTACTTCTACTATACTCTTGGGTTTATAGTGTTTCTAGTTCTCCCGTATCTTTATATTGCTATATGCATCGATATATATGGTTTATAATTTTTGGTTTGTCGTTGGGATTTATATCTTCCCTTATATTTCAAAGTCTCTGTTTCTATTTTCTATAATCATTGTCATCCACAGTTAATGCTCTCTTTTATTTACTGCAATTTATACCCCAATTTCTATTTCGGAGTTTTGTCCTTTCGTTTCTTCTTCTTGCGATTAAGCACCGCTTGTAATGGTCCAGAATTCATAGATATGAATTTCGGAATGAACATTGTTAATGTTCTAAGAAGGAAATTGTGATGGCACGATCTTGACTTGTCAAATTACTAGAATACCTTGGAAAAGGCCGAATCATCAAGAAATATTTTCTTGATATTTTAGAGGTTAAATAGAATACAAGAGTCGTATAACATGGCACATGATGATGTTATGATCTGTGAATCATCACGTTCCATTTAGAAACTCAGCATGAATTACTTTAATATAATCACGTTGATCAAGTGTCATTATATTATACTAACTCATGCTTCAGTTTCCAACACTACTTCAAAAACATTCATAGTTTAAACTCAAAGGTTTACAGAGTATAGGAACTAAACAGTTTCCTTTTTGATGTAATCCAGATAGCGTAAAGAGATAAATGATTCCAGATAAGAATAGGTAAGAAAATATCTTCAGAAATATGGAGGATATTTATAATGAAAGATATGATGATATTTTAGAATATCTAAGATCAGAGGATGATGAAGAATATTATTCACAAGGGTTTAGAGTCAGGAGTAAGGTATTTAATAATAATTTCAGCAGACACTGAATCATTTGGATTCTTTGAAGGCAGGTTTAGTCTTTGTGATTTGTCCATAGCCTCCTTCATGGTTTGCTTAATCCGTTTTCCAGTTCCAAACCTTCTCTTTTTCTAAGCTTTTCCAACACACTATCCTTTATTATCAAACTTTTGACTGTTAAGGTCGTTTACAGTTTTTGCTGCTTCATCAGCATTTTCCAAACTTCGGAGAACTAGTTCGCAGTTTAGGGTGTTTTTCAGAAACTTCACATTCAAAGTATATAAGTCTAGGAGATAGACGTTATATATACACCTATAACTGTTGGCAGAGACATGCTGCAAGATTTCAATATACTAATTGCTGATTCCCAGTAATTGGCATGACAATTCTTGTTACAAGATGCGGATGAGTAAATGATGGGGTTTCGATAAATATAATGACTTTTCGGAAAGTCAAAGATCAGTGAAGTTGTTGGTAAGTTTATTTTTAATGTGGTGAGACATAAAAGGTTCTCCGGTAACAATGACGAAAGGGCAACGTCTATATCAAGGTTATAATAAGACTGTTTCAACTGAAAAGTCGAAGTTGACTTGCTAAAGCTGTGACAAAACTGACTAATTTGAAAAGGAATCGCAAAGTTATTTTTGCTAATAAATGCCAAAGGGTCTGACACGGATACGTGTTAAATTATGACTCTGGTTTCGAGAGCTTTTCAGATGCAAGACTGTGGTTAATATGTGGTTGGATCATTATCTCGATTGTTTATTATTTGAAGTGTCTTCAGGAATTTTGAAGGATTTTGAACACAGATTGTAATCGTTAATATACATTTGATGTTCTAACACACTTTTGAAGTCAAAGTATAGCTTTGAAAGATGTAGAAATCTAAAAGTGATAGTACCGATTATATCTCGAATTAAATTCTGAGATTTTAAAATCAGAATATGTAATTGGGTTTGAATTAGTATGGTTGTTTTAATTTCTATGAAAGAATGTATATTATTGTGAAAGTAGGAAGTATAATTGATAATTTGCTTAATCTGATTCGAAGAATGTAACATATTAATTGTGAATTTATATATATCTCTCGGGTATTACCTACCCGTTAAAAAATTTTCACAATTAATATTTTGTACATAAGAATTTTATTACAGTCTTTATGAAAATATATATGTATATATTCTCCTCAGATGTAACATAGATTTTAATGAGTTAATACTAAATTAAACTCATCCGATTTACGGTTGGAACTAGAATTGAATAATTCCTTGAAGGCTTTAGAGGTTACATAAGTATTTCTTCAATAATATTGAAATTATGAATCAATACTTCGTTATTTGTTGAGATGTGATGTTGGTTTTCGTTAAATTCTTGTGAACTTCGCAAAGTACGAATGATGTTATCTGAAAAGTTTCGGTTACATCAATGATGAAGTGTAAAATCAAATATATACTTGATTTATTAGGAATTGGAATTTGTTGAATTGAGACAGAGATTGTAGTTAACGATGGTTAAGTCGCGGGCGAGGGACGTACATTATTGCATATTTATAATATGAATTAACCGAGTAGTTAAGATTCACACACAATAGCTTAGCACGGAAAGATTTATTTTTTATTTCAAAATATATATATAAAAAATATATATATATATAATTTCTTCAAAGGGAATGAGTTAATTCTTCATAACTTGTTGATACAATATACACGTTATTGATTCGTAATGATGTCCACAGTGATTCTTGAACTGACGGAGTTTGTGATATTATAGGTATTGTTGATTCTGATGTTGACTGTACTGACGATGCTGGTGACGTTGACGGTACTGTTGATGCTGTTGTTAAAACAAGTTTAACTTGTTAATCACACACCATTTTTGTCAGGGTTTCTACTCTTCCTTCTATCATTTTGGTTCGCTTAACTGATTTATGGTTAGGGCTAGATTAGATAATCTCTAAGACTTTAGAGATTATATAATCGCCGCGGAATGTTTCTCCAATGAAGTTATGAATTAATACTTCGTCAGTTATTGTTGTTGGTACTCCTTGGTATCTATGGTGCGTATGACGTTGATGCTAGTGGGACAGATTGTGAAGTTGAGGTTTACAACGCGGTTGTGGTTGGAGGTGGTAATGGTACTGTTGGCGTTGATGATGGTGGTACTGGTTATGCTGCTGGTGCTGCTGCTGGTGTTTGTAATCTCTGCACCATATTCTCCAAAGCCACTACCCGAGCGCGAAGTTCGTTGACTTCTTCTATTATTCCAGGATGATTGTTGGTCGGAACGAGCGGATAAATAAAATCTAGAATTTGATGTAGTATATAATCGTGACGAGATACCCTGGAAATGAGAGAGAAAATGGTGTCTCGAACAGGTTCGCCGGTAAGTGCTTCAGGTTCTTCGCCAAGAGGGCAATGTGGTGGATGGAAAGGATCGCCTTCTTCTTGTTTCCAATGATTGAGGAGGCTACGAACCCATCCCCAATTCATCCAGAATAGGTGATGACTGATTGGTTGATCCATTCCGGTCACACTGCTTTCGGAGCTTGAGTGAGATTCCATTTCGGAATCCGAGTGACTTGAACTGATGACAAATTCCATTTCGTACGATTGGATAAAGGATTTTAGATATAAAATGATTTTTCGGCTATCGGGTGGTATTCTATTTACATAGGATATCTATATATAGAGATCAAAAGATTTCATAGATTACGGAGGAATTTGCGGGATATGTCAGGCAAAGTTTAAAGTAACAGATACGATAAGATATGATTTAGCAGATACGCTAAGATATGAATTTTGTCTATACACTACTCATGCAATTAATGTAGCAAGACGTGTCTAGACTAATAATGATAAGTAGATAATTTCCTATGGATGATAAGCAGATGATTTCCGACTAGAAATGATAAGCAAAACTTTTGACATGCAGACACGGTCGAAGTCCAGACTCACTAATGCATCCTAACGACTTATCAGTTAGACACACTAATGCAGACCTGGTTTGCTAAGACCACCGCTCTGATACCAACTGAAAGGACCCGTTCATATACATTATAAACGATTCACAATAGTTGATTACATTGCGAGGTATTTGACCTCTATATGATACATTTTACAAACATTGCATTCGTTTTTAAAAGACAATCTTTCTTTACATCGAAAATTGACAGGCATGCATACCATTTCATAATATCCACTATCCAACTATAAATTGATTTAATAATAATCTTTGATGAACTCAATGACTCGAATGCAACGTTCTTCGAAATATGCTATTGAAGACTCCAAGTAATATCTTTAAAATGAGCAAATGCACAGCGGAAGATTTCTTTAACACCTGAGAATAAACATGCTTTAAAGTGTCAACCAAAAGGTTGGTGAGTTCATTAGTTTATCATAATCATTTATTTCCATCATTTTAATAGACCACAAGAATTTCATTTCCAGTTCTCATAAATATACGTCCCATGCATAGAGACAAAAACAATCATTCATATGGTGAACACCTGGTAACCGACATTAACTAGATACATATAAGAATATCCCCTATCATTCCGGGATCCTCCTTCGGACATGATATAAATTTCGAAGTACTAAAGCATCCGGTACTTTGGATGGGGTTTGTTAGGCCCAATAGATCTATCTTTAGGATTCGCGTCAATTAGGGTGTCTGTTCCCTAATTCTTAGATTACCAGACTTTAATAAAAAGGGGCATATTCGATTTCGATAATTCAACCATAGAATGTAGTTTCAATTACTTGTGTCTATTTCGTCAAAACATTTATAAAAGCGCATGTATTCTCAGTCCCAAAAATATAAAGGGTAAAAAGGCAAATGAAACTCACCATACTGTATTTCGTAGTAAAAATACATATAACGTCATTGAACAAGTGCAAGGTTGGCCTCGGATTCACGAACCTAAATTAATTATATATATTTATGTGTTGGTCAATATTTGTCTAACAAATTAGGTCAAGTCATAGTGTACCACAATCCTAATGCTCGAGACTAATATGCAAAAGTCAACAAAAGTAAATTTGACTCAAAATAATTTCCAAAAATCTATACATGATTAATATATAGTTTAAATATCGTCGTTTTATATTTTTAAATATTTTTAAAAGATTTATTAGAGTAAATAATATAATTTATTTATTAATAAATAAAATTTTATATTATATTTATATAATAAAATATACTTTTATATATATTAAGTAATAAAATTTATAGGGTTCATTTAATATTATAAAGATAATATGATAGGTATTATTAAAGTAAGTTATTACACGTAGTAAAATATGTTTGTATCAAATATTTATTTGATAAAATAATATCTATAATGATAGTAAGTAAAAGTTGTATTATTTTGTAATAATAATTATTATTATAAAAATATCAATATTTATAATTACTAAGATGACATTATGATAAAATGATAATTCTAATTATGATAACTTTAATATTTACGATAATTTTTAATATTATCTTTAAAATAATAATTCTATTTGAAATAATAATAATAATGATATTTTATAGTAACAATGACATTTCTATTAAAATGATAATTTTTGTTAAAATGATAGTTTTAATACTAACGATAATTTTAATAATAATAGTAATGATAAAATTAATAAGAACGATAATTTTATCTAAATCAATATCTTATAATATTTTAATTTCATCATGATACTCTTACCCATTATTTCCTAATCGTTTCGTTTAATTGCTTTTAATCGTCTTTTATATCATGTTCGTAATAATGATAATAATAGTAATCAAAATAATTAGGTGTTACAAATATTTGTTTTAATTACACTAATATTAATAATGATAGTTACTATAACATTATTAACGATAATACTAATAATTATCTTAATGATAATATAGTAATAATAATATTAACAATAACAATAACCATTTTTAAATAATGATATATATATTAATAATGATAATAATAATAATAATAATAATAATACCAATAATAATAATAATAATAATAATAATAATAATAATAATAATAATAATAATAATAATTGGATAATAATAATAATACTAATTATAACTTTAACGATAATAACGATAGTAATAATAAAAAAATAATAATTTTTTTTAATGATAAATCCTTTTATTGATAAAGATAATAATAATAATAATAATAATAATAATAATAATAATAATAATAATAATAATAATAATAATAATAATAATAATAAGATAAAACTGGAACGACGATAATAACGACGATAATAATAATCATTTTTAATAATAATACAAAAATTCGATGGACTATAACTTCAAATCCGTTCATCGAAATCATTCGATATCTAAATGAAAAGTTCTTAATTTTTCGCTAGCTTTCCAACAACATGCATATCTTATACCTTATCTCAGTCGCATATATAACTAATTCAGGATTCAACATAACCTAACTAAAGGCAATATCAAAAGTACAAACATGCATAATCCTATATACTCGAGCACTAGTCAGGGATACACTATTAGTATGTAAAAGTTAAATTATGAGTACTCACGTATTAATATTGAGATTCAATATTGCAGGAAAGGTACGTAGACGCAACGGAGATGATAAATACTATATTGACCTCGCGAGCATACCCATGAACCATACCCAATCACCTCCATAGCTATAACCCATAATTTCCTTAATCCAATCCCACTCGAAAAACAATTTCGAAATCACTCGGACAGTACTCTGACGTAATATTTATGTATACTAATAATATCTTGAAATAATATGGAGTAAATATATATATGTAAATCGATTGAGAGAGTTTAGAGAAAAATATTTTCAAGTTTCTATGAAATAATGAAACCTATTGAATTCTATTTATAATAGATTTTTGAATTATTAAAGTGAATTATTAAAGTATGAATTATTAAAGTGAATTATTAAAGTATGAATTATTAAAGTGAATTATTAAAGTATGAATTATTAAAGTGAATTATTAAAGTATGAATTATTAAAGTATGAATTATTAAAGTGAATTATTAAAGTTAAAGTTAAAGTAAAGTAAAAATAAAGTAAAGATAAAGTTTAAGTATAGTAAAAGTATAAAACTACATAATACGTATAATACGCGTATAAATATATATAATATTAATTTAAATCATTATATATATTTAATAAAATAAAATATAAATATCGTTATCTTTATCATACTAGTTAAGTAATGAGTTGTCAAAAGTGGTTCTAGATATTTATAAAAGTTATATACGTTTTAATAATAAAGTTCTTTTTAAACTGAAAACGTTTTTGTACGTTTGAAACTAAATAGATCAATCGAGTCTTTATGAGATTCAATCTTCCACTATCCTTTGTCTAGTTCTCAATGATTAACAATTTGTTCTTATTTATAAATCACTTTACCATTTTCTGAATATTGTTAAAATAGAAAGATTTCTCAAATCAACGTGGGCTTTTCAACAGAGACTTGTAATCATAATTGAATATATCTGATAATTCAATCATTTAATCTTATCTTCTAATTCCATTGATAAACATTTTGAAACAGATACAATCATATAAAGTATTTAATCTAATATTTTGTTTACGTTTCAAGTTATAATATATATATACACATATACATATATAATCATATTCATTTAATGGTTCGTGAATCGTTGGAACTTGGTCGAGGTCGAATGAATGTATGAACATAGTTTAAAATTCTTGAAATTTAACTTAACAAATATTGCTTATCGTGTCGGAAACATATAAAGATTAAAGTTTAAATTTGGTTGGAAATTTCCGGGTTGTCACAGTACCTACCCGTTAAAGAAATTTCGTCCCGAAATTTGAGTGGAAAGCTCGTGAATGATAATAAGTATGTTTTCATGATGCATACGGGCTGAAAATTAGAGTTTTATTATCAGCGAATAATTTAGATAAACAATCCATTTATATGAAGAGTACGAATGAAGCTAACATAGAAGAGTGAAATGAGTAAGTGTAGATTCATCTTATCATTTGACGTAGATATGATTGATTCCCAGATTTCAAGGGATTTGAAGAAAATCTTCTTAATAAGATTTGACTCTCCGGTAATCAAGGGAATTAGGATCCGCTTTAAATGCGATCGTCCATTTTAATTGTTCTGTCGGAGATTTTCTTATAAATTCACCTCCTTCGTTTCCTTACAACTCAAACCTTCTGTTGATGCATTTTATGCAAGTCCCTAGACATCTACCCACGTCCATTGCAGGTACAACAGTTTACAGGCCACCATGATTGTTCGTTATTATACTATCCGTGTTTGTATGTGGTTACAGGAACTGCAGGAACGAGATTTGGATGTTTGACTATGTTAGACTTAGTCAGACGTCCGAGTGAAGCCTCACTCGTACGGCTGATAGGCTCATACGCACGGTTGATACTGAGCTAAGTCACAGTTACAACCTAAATGAGAAGACACGAGTGAGTGATCACCCGTACAGCTGATGAAGCCAACTCGTATGTGTGATGGATGAATCGTACGGGTGAGTCAACATCAGGGGTATATAAAGTCTTATGTTCTTCATTTTAGGTTAAGCCTCTCATTTGTTACACACACTCAGATCTGGTGAGCTCCTCCGATTCTCTCTAAACCCAAATCACCCAGGTGGTGAATAATAGCTCTAGGTGTTGATCTAATCACACTTTAGTTATGGTATGACTAAATTAATCCCAAAACGCTTAACCTACTTACTAGAGGGTTTGATTCACTTATTCCGTCATTGTGTGAGTTAAATCTGTTGATTTCTAAGTTCCTAATCATGTTTCATCACCTTCTATTCTTTCCCCCTCAACTCATATTTTAAAGTGTTCATCAATATGCTCCATCCAGTTCTGATTCTCGATATACTTATAACTTTCATATCGGTCATTCTTCTTTTTCATCTACCGCCAGAAGAATCTATTTACTTCTACTATACTCTTGGGTTTATAGTGTTTCTAGTTCTCCCGTATCTTTATATTGCTATATGCATCGATATATATGGTTTATAATTTTTGGTTTGTCGTTGGGATTTATATCTTCCCTTATATTTCAAAGTCTCTGTTTCTATTTTCTATAATCATTGTCATCCACAGTTAATGCTCTCTTTTATTTACTGCAATTTATACCCCAATTTCTATTTCGGAGTTTTGTCCTTTCGTTTCTTCTTCTTGCGATTAAGCACCGCTTGTAATGGTCCAGAATTCATAGATATGAATTTCGGAATGAACATTGTTAATGTTCTAGGAAGGAAATTGTGATGGTACGATCTTGACTTGTCAAATTACTAGAATACCTTGGAAAAGGCCGAATCATCAAGAAATATTTTCTTGATATTTTAGAGGTTAAATAGAATACAAGAGTCGTATAACATGGCACATGATGATGTTATGATCTGTGAATCATCACGTTCCATTTAGAAACTCAGCATGAATTACTGTAATATAATCACGTTGATCAAGTGTCATTATATTATACTAACTCATGCTTCAGTTTCCAACACTACTTCAAAAACATTCATAGTTTAAACTCAAAGGTTTACAGAGTATAGGAACTAAACAGTTTCCTTTTTGATGTAATCCAGATAGCGCAAAGAGATAAATGATTCCAGATAAGAATAGGTAAGAAAATATCTTCAGAAATATGGAGGATATTTATAATGAAAGATATGATGATATTTTAGAATATCTAAGATCAGAGGATGATGAAGAATATTATTCACAAGGGTTTAGAGTCAGGAGTAAGGTATTTAATAATAATTTCAGCAGACACTGAATCATTTGGATTCTTTGAAGGCAGGTTTAGTCTTTGTGATTTGTCCATAGCCTCCTTCATGGTTTGCTTAATCCGTTTACCAGTTCCAAACCTTCTCTTTTTCTAAGCTTTTCCAACACACTATCCTTTATTATCAAACTTTTGACTGTTAAGGTCGTTTACAGTTTTTGCTGCTTCATCAGCATTTTCCAAACTTCGGAGAACTAGTTCGCAGTTTAGGGTGTTTTTCAGAAACTTCACATTCAAAGTATATAAGTCTAGGAGATAGACGTTATATATACACCTATAACTGTTGGCAGAGACATGCTGCAAGATTTCAAAATACTAATTGCTGATTCCCAGTAATTGGCATGACAATTCTTGTTACAAGATGCGGATGAGTAAATGATGGGGTTTCGATAAATATAATGACTTTTCGGAAAGTCAAAGATCAGTGAAGTTGTTGGTAAGTTTATTTTTAATGTGGTGAGACATAAAAGGTTCTCCGGTAACAATGACGAAAGGGCAACGTCTATATCAAGGTTATAATAAGACTGTTTCAACTGAAAAGTTGAAGTTGACTTGCTAAAGCTGTGACAAAACTGACTAATTTGAAAAGGAATCGCAAAGTTATTTTTGCTAATAAATGCCAAAGGGTCTGACACGGATACGTGTTAAATTATGACTCTGGTTTCGAGAGCTTTTCAGATGCAAGACTGTGGTTAATATGTGGTTGGATCATTATCTCGATTGTTTATTATTTGAAGTGTCTTAAGGAATTTTGAAGGATTTTGAACACAGATTGTAATCGTTAATATACATTTGATGTTCTAACACACTTTTGAAGTCAAAGTATAGCTTTGAAAGATGTAGGAATCTAAAAGTGATAGTACCGATTATATCTCGAATTAAATTCTGAGATTTTAAAATCAGAATATGTAATTGGGTTTGAATTAGTATGGTTGTTTTAATTTCTATGAAAGAATGTATATTATTGTGAAAGTAGGAAGTATAATTGATAATTTGCTTAATCTGATTCGAAGAATGTAACATATTAATTGTGAATTTATATATATCTCTCGGGTATTACCTACCCGTTAAAAAATTTTCACAATTAATATTTTGTACATAAGAATTTTATTACAGTCTTTATGAAAATATATATGTATATATTCTCCTCAGATGTAACATAGATTTTAATGAGTTAATACTAAATTAAACTCATCCGATTTACGGTTGGAACTAGAATTGAATAATTCCTTGAAGGCTTTAGAGGTTACATAAGTATTTCTTCAATAATATTGAAATTATGAATCAATACTTCGTTATTTGTTGAGATGTGATGTTGGTTTTCGTTAAATTCTTGTGAACTTCGCAAAGTACGAATGATGTTATCTGAAAAGTTTCGGTTACATCAATGATGAAGTGTAAAATCAAATATATACTTGATTTATTAGGAATTGGAATTTGTTGAATTGAGACAGAGATTGTAGTTAACGATGGTTAAGTCGCGGGCGAGGGACGTACATTATTGCATATTTATAATATGAATTAACCGAGTAGTTAAGATTCACACACAATAGCTTAGCACGGAAAGATTTATTTTTTATTTCAAAATATATATATAAAAAATATATATATATATAATTTCTTCAGAGGGAATGAGTTAATTCTTCATAACTTGTTGATACAATATACACGTTATTGATTCGTAATGATGTCCACAGTGATTCTTGAACTGACGGAGTTTGTGATATTATAGGTATTGTTGATTCTGATGTTGACTGTACTGACGATGCTGGTGACGTTGACGGTACTGTTGATGCTGTTGTTAAAACAAGTTTAACTTGTTAATCACACACCATTTTTGTCAGGGTTTCTACTCTTCCTTCTATCATTTTGGTTCGCTTAACTGATTTATGGTTAGGGCTAGATTAGATAATCTCTAAGACTTTAGAGATTATATAATCGCCGCGGAATGTTTCTCCAATGAAGTTATGAATTAATACTTCGTCAGTTATTGTTGTTGGTACTCCTTGGTATCTATGGTGCGTATGACGTTGATGCTAGTGGGACAGATTGTGAAGTTGAGGTTTACAACGCGGTTGTGGTTGGAGGTGGTAATGGTACTGTTGGCGTTGATGATGGTGGTACTGGTTATGCTGCTGGTGCTGCTGCTGGTGTTTGTAATCTCTGCACCATATTCTCCAAAGCCACTACCCGAGCGCGAAGTTCGTTGACTTCTTCTATTATTCCAGGATGATTGTTGGTCGGAACGAGCGGATAAATAAAATCTAGAATTTGATGTAGTATATAATCGTGACGAGATACCCTGGAAATGAGAGAGAAAATGGTGTCTCGAACAGGTTCGCCGGTAAGTGCTTCAGGTTCTTCGCCAAGAGGGCAATGTGGTGGATGGAAAGGATCGCCTTCTTCTTGTTTCCAATGATTGAGGAGGCTACGAACCCATCACCAATTCATCCAGAATAGGTGATGACTGATTGGTTGATCCATTCCGGTCACACTGCTTTCGGAGCTTGAGTGAGATTCCATTTCGGAATCCGAGTGACTTGAACTGATGACAAATTCCATTTCGTACGATTGGATAAAGGATTTTCGATATAAAATAATTTTTCGGCTATCGGGTGGTATTCTATTTACATAGGATATCTATATATAGAGATCAAAAGATTTCATAGATTACGGAGGAATTTGCGGGATATGTCAGACAAAGTTTAAAGTAACAGATACGATAAGATATGATTTAGCAGATACGCTAAGATATGAATTTTGTCTATACACTACTCATGCAATTAATGTAGCAAGACGTGTCTAGACTAATAATGATAAGTAGATAATTTCCTATGGATGATAAGCAGATGATTTCCGACTAGAAATGATAAGCAAAACTTTTGACATGCAGACACGGTCGAAGTCCAGACTCACTAATGCATCCTAACGACTTATCAGTTAGACACACTAATGCAGACCTGGTTCGCTAAGACCACCGCTCTGATACCAACTGAAAGGACCCGTTCATATACATTATAAACGATTCACAATAGTTGATTACATTGCGAGGTATTTGACCTCTATATGATACATTTTACAAACATTGCATTCGTTTTTAAAAGACAATCTTTCTTTACATCGAAAATTGACAGGCATGCATACCATTTCATAATATCCACTATCCAACTATAAATTGATTTAATAATAATCTTTGATGAACTCAATGACTCGAATGCAACGTTCTTCGAAATATGCTATTGAAGACTCCAAGTAATATCTTTAAAATGAGCAAATGCACAGCGGAAGATTTCTTTAACACCTGAGAATAAACATGCTTTAAAGTGTCAACCAAAAGGTTGGTGAGTTCATTAGTTTATCATAATCATTTATTTCCATCATTTTAATAGACCACAAGAATTTCATTTCCAGTTCTCATAAATATACGTCCCATGCATAGAGACAAAAACAATCATTCATATGGTGAACACCTGGTAACCGACATTAACTAGATACATATAAGAATATCCCCTATCATTCCGGGATCCTCCTTCGGACATGATATAAATTTCGAAGTACTAAAGCATCCGGTACTTTGGATGGGGTTTGTTAGGCCCAATAGATCTATCTTTAGGTTTCGCGTCAATTAGGGTGTCTGTTCCCTAATTCTTAGATTACCAGACTTTAATAAAAAGGGGCATATTCGATTTCGATAATTCAACCATAGAATGTAGTTTCAATTACTTGTGTCTATTTCGTCAAAACATTTATAAAAGCGCATGTATTCTCAGTCCCAAAAATATAAAGGGTAAAAAGGCAAATGAAACTCACCATACTGTATTTCGTAGTAAAAATGCATATAACGTCATTGAACAAGTGCAAGGTTGGCCTCGGATTCACGAACCTAAATTAATTATATATATTTATGTGTTGGTCAATATTTGTCTAACAAATTAGGTCAAGTCATAGTGTACCACAATCCTAATGCTCGAGACTAATATGCAAAAGTCAACAAAAGTAAATTTGACTCAAAATAATTTCCAAAAATCTATACATGATTAATATATAGTTTAAATATCGTCGTTTTATATTTTTAAATATTTTTAAAAGATTTATTAGAGTAAATAATATAATTTATTTATTAATAAATAAAATTTTATATTATATTTATATAATAAAATATACTTTTATATATATTAAGTAATAAAATTTATAGGGTTCATTTAATATTATAAAGATAATATGATAGGTATTATTAAAGTAAGTTATTACACGTAGTAAAATATGTTTGTATCAAATATTTATTTGATAAAATAATATCTATAATGATAGTAAGTAAAAGTTGTATTATTTTGTAATAATAATTATTATTATAAAAATATCAATATTTATAATTACTAAGATGACATTATGATAAAATGATAATTCTAATTATGATAACTTTAATATTTACGATAATTTTTAATATTATCTTTAAAATAATAATTCTATTTGAAATAATAATAATAATGATATTTTATAGTAACAATGACATTTCTATTAAAATGATAATTTTTGTTAAAATGATAGTTTTAATACTAACGATAATTTTAATAATAATAGTAATGATAAAAATAATAAGAACGATAATTTTATCTAAATCAATATCTTATAATATTTTAATTTCATCATGATACTCTTACCCATTATTTCCTAATCGTTTCATTTAATTGCTTTTAATCGTCTTTTATATCATGTTCGTAATAATGATAATAATAGTAATCAAAATAATTAGGTGTTACAAATATTTGTTTTAATTACACTAATATTAATAATGATAGTTACTATAACATTATTAACGATAATACTAATAATTATCTTAATGATAATATAGTAATAATAATATTAACAATAACAATAACCATTTTTAAATAATGATATATATATTAATAATGATAATAATAATAATAATAATAATAATACCAATAATAATAATAATAATAATAATAATAATAATAATTGGATAATAATAATAATACTAATTATAACTTTAACGATAATAACGATAGTAATAATAAAAAAATAATAATTTTTTTTAATGATAAATCCTTTTATTGATAAAGATAATAATAATAATAATAATAATAATAATAATAATAATAATAATAATAATAATAATAATAATAAGATAAAACTGGAACGACGATAATAACGACGATAATAATAATCATTTTTAATAATAATACAAAAATTCGATGGACTATAACTTCAAATCCGTTCATCGAAATCATTCGATATCTAAATGAAAAGTTCTTAATTTTTCGCTAGCTTTCCAACAACATGCATATCTTATACCTTATCTCAGTCGCATATATAACTAATTCAGGATTCAACATAACCTAACTAAAGGCAATATCAAAAGTACAAACATGCATAATCCTATATACTCGAGCACTAGTCAGGGATACACTATTAGTATGTAAAAGTTAAATTATGAGTACTCACGTATTAATATTGAGATTCAATATTGCAGGAAAGGTACGTAGACGCAACGGAGATGATAAATACTATATTGACCTCGCGAGCATACCCATGAACCATACCCAATCACCTCCATAGCTATAACCCATAATTTCCTTAATCCAATCCCACTCGAAAAACAATTTCGAAATCACTCGGACAGTACTCTGACGTAATATTTATGTATACTAATAATATCTTGAAATAATATGGAGTAAATATATATATGTAAATCGATTGAGAGAGTTTAGAGAAAAATATTTTCAAGTTTCTATGAAATAATGAAACATATTGAATTCTATTTATAATAGATTTTTGAATTATTAAAGTGAATTATTAAAGTATGAATTATTAAAGTGAATTATTAAAGTATGAATTATTAAAGTGAATTATTAAAGTATGAATTATTAAAGTGAATTATTAAAGTATGAATTATTAAAGTATGAATTATTAAAGTGAATTATTAAAGTTAAAGTTAAAATAAAGTAAAAATAAAGTAAAGGTAAAGTTTAAGTATAGTAAAAGTATAAAACTACATAATACGTATAATACGCGTATAAATATATATAATATTAATTTAAATCATTATATATATTTAATAAAATAAAATATAAATATCGTTATCTTTATCATACTAGTTAAGTAATGAGTTGTCAAAAGTGGTTCTAGATATTTATAAAAGTTATATACGTTTTAATAATAAAGTTCTTTTTAAACTGAAAACGTTTTTGTACGTTTGAAACTAAATAGATCAATCGAGTCTTTATGAGATTCAATCTTCCACTATCCTTTGTCTAGTTCTCAATGATTAACAATTTGTTCTTATTTATAAATCACTTTACCATTTTCTGAATATTGTTAAAATAGAAAGATTTCTCAAATCAACGTGGGCTTTTCAACAGAGACTTGTAATCATAATTGAATATATCTGATAATTCAATCATTTAATCTTATCTTCTAATTCCATTGATAAACATTTTGAAACAGATACAATCATATAAAGTATTTAATCTAATATTTTGTTTACGTTTCAAGTTATAATATATATATACACATATACATATATAATCATATTCATTTAATGGTTCGTGAATCGTTGGAACTTGGTCGAGGTCGAATGAATGTATGAACATAGTTTAAAATTCTTGAAATTTAACTTAACAAATATTGCTTATCGTGTCGGAAACATATAAAGATTAAAGTTTAAATTTGGTTGGAAATTTCCGGGTTGTCACAGTACCTACCCGTTAAAGAAATTTCGTCCCGAAATTTGAGTGGAAAGCTCGTGAATGATAATAAGTATGTTTTCATGATGCATACGGGCTGAAAATTAGAGTTTTATTATCAGCGAATAATTTAGATAAACAATCCATTTATATGAAGAGTACGAATGAAGCTAACATAGAAGAGTGAAATGAGTAAGTGTAGATTCATCTTATCATTTGACGTAGATATGATTGATTCCCAGATTTCAAGGGATTTGAAGAAAATCTTCTTAATAAGATTTGACTCTCCGGTAATCAAGGGAATTAGGATCCGCTTTAAATGCGATCGTCCATTTTAATTGTTCTGTCGGAGATTTTCTTATAAATTCACCTCCTTCGTTTCCTTACAACTCAAACCTTCTGTTGATGCATTTTATGCAAGTCCCTAGACATCTACCCACGTCCATTGCAGGTACAACAGTTTACAGGCCACCATGATTGTTCGTTATTATACTATCCGTGTTTGTATGTGGTTACAGGAACTGCAGGAACGAGATTTGGATGTTTGACTATGTTAGACTTAGTCAGACGTCCGAGTGAAGCCTCACTCGTACGGCTGATAGGCTCATACGCACGGTTGATACTGAGCTAAGTCACAGTTACAACCTAAATGAGAAGACACGAGTGAGTGATCACCCGTACAGCTGATGAAGCCAACTCGTATGTGTGATGGATGAATCGTACGGGTGAGTCAACAGCAGGGGTATATAAAGTCTTATGTTCTTCATTTTAGGTTAAGCCTCTCATTTGTTACACACACTCAGATCTGGTGAGCTCCTCCGATTCTCTCTCAACCCAAATCACCCAGGTGGTGAATAATAGCTCTAGGTGTTGATCTAATCACACTTTAGTTATGGTATGACTAAATTAATCCCAAAACGCTTAACCTACTTACTAGAGGGTTTGATTCACTTATTCCGTCATTGTGTGAGTTAAATCTGTTGATTTCTAAGTTCCTAATCATGTTTCATCACCTTCTATTCTTTCCCCCTCAACTCATATTTTAAAGTGTTCATCAATATGCTCCATCCAGTTCTGATTCTCGATATACTTATAACTTTCATATCGGTCATTCTTCTTTTTCATCTACCGCCAGAAGAATCTATTTACTTCTACTATACTCTTGGGTTTATAGTGTTTCTAGTTCTCCCGTATCTTTATATTGCTATATGCATCGATATATATGGTTTATAATTTTTGGTTTGTCGTTGGGATTTATATCTTCCCTTATATTTCAAAGTCTCTGTTTCTATTTTCTATAATCATTGTCATCCACAGTTAATGCTCTCTTTTATTTACTGCAATTTATACCCCAATTTCTATTTCGGAGTTTTGTCCTTTCGTTTCTTCTTCTTGCGATTAAGCACCGCTTGTAATGGTCCAGAATTCATAGATATGAATTTCGGAATGAACATTGTTAATGTTCTAGGAAGGAAATTGTGATGGTACGATCTTGACTTGTCAAATTACTAGAATACCTTGGAAAAGGTCGAATCATCAAGAAATATTTTCTTGATATTTTAGAGGTTAAATAGAATACAAGAGTCGTATAACATGGCACATGATGATGTTATGATCTGTGAATCATCACGTTCCATTTAGAAACTCAGCATGAATTACTGTAATATAATCACGTTGATCAAGTGTCATTATATTATACTAACTCATGCTTCAGTTTCCAACACTACTTCAAAAACATTCATAGTTTAAACTCAAAGGTTTACAGAGTATAGGAACTAAACAGTTTCCTTTTTGATGTAATCCAGATAGCGCAAAGAGATAAATGATTCCAGATAAGAATAGGTAAGAAAATATCTTCAGAAATATGGAGGATATTTATAATGAAAGATATGATGATATTTTAGAATATCTAAGATCAGAGGATGATGAAGAATATTATTCACAAGGGTTTAGAGTCAGGAGTAAGGTATTTAATAATAATTTCAGCAGACACTGAATCATTTGGATTCTTTGAAGGCAGGTTTAGTCTTTGTGATTTGTCCATAGCCTCCTTCATGGTTTGCTTAATCCGTTTTCCAGTTCCAAACCTTCTCTTTTTCTAAGCTTTTCCAACACACTATCCTTTATTATCAAACTTTTGACTGTTAAGGTCGTTTACAGTTTTTGCTGCTTCATCAGCATTTTCCAAACTTCGGAGAACTAGTTCGCAGTTTAGGGTGTTTTTCAGAAACTTCACATTCAAAGTATATAAGTCTAGGAGATAGACGTTATATATACACCTATAACTGTTGGCAGAGACATGCTGCAAGATTTCAAAATACTAATTGCTGATTCCCAGTAATTGGCATGACAATTCTTGTTACAAGATGTGGATGAGTAAATGATGGGGTTTCGATAAATATAATGACTTTTCGGAAAGTCAAAGATCAGTGAAGTTGTTGGTAAGTTTATTTTTAATGTGGTGAGACATAAAAGGTTCTCCGGTAACAATGACGAAAGGGCAACGTCTATATCAAGGTTATAATAAGACTGTTTCAACTGAAAAGTCGAAGTTGACTTGCTAAAGCTGTGACAAAACTGACTAATTTGAAAAGGAATCACAAAGTTATTTTTGCTAATAAATGCCAAAGGGTCTGACACGGATACGTGTTAAATTATGACTCTGGTTTCGAGAGCTTTTCAGATGCAAGACTGTGGTTAATATGTGGTTGGATCATTATCTCAATTGTTTATTATTTGAAGTGTCTTCAGGAATTTTGAAGGATTTTGAACACAGATTGTAATCGTTAATATACATTTGATGTTCTAACACACTTTTGAAGTCAAAGTATAGCTTTGAAAGATGTAGGAATCTAAAAGTGATAGTACCGATTATATCTCGAATTAAATTCTGAGATTTTAAAATCAGAATATGTAATTGGGTTTGAATTAGTATGGTTGTTTTAATTTCTATGAAAGAATGTATATTATTGTGAAAGTAGGAAGTATAATTGATAATTTGCTTAATCTGATTCGAAGAATGTAACATATTAATTGTGAATTTATATATATCTCTCGGGTATTACCTACCCGTTAAAAAATTTTCACAATTAATATTTTGTACATAAGAATTTTATTACAGTCTTTATGAAAATATATATGTATATATTCTCCTCAGATGTAACATAGATTTTAATGAGTTAATACTAAATTAAACTCATCCGATTTACGGTTGGAACTAGAATTGAATAATTCCTTGAAGGCTTTAGAGGTTACATAAGTATTTCTTCAATAATATTGAAATTATGAATCAATACTTCGTTATTTGTTGAGATGTGATGTTGGTTTTCGTTAAATTCTTGTGAACTTCGCAAAGTACGAATGATGTTATCTGAAAAGTTTCGGTTACATCAATGATGAAGTGTAAAATCAAATATATACTTGATTTATTAGGAATTGGAATTTGTTGAATTGAGACAGAGATTGTAGTTAACGATGGTTAAGTCGCGGGCGAGGGACGTACATTATTGCATATTTATAATATGAATTAACCGAGTAGTTAAGATTCACACACAATAGCTTAGCACGGAAAGATTTATTTTTTATTTCAAAATATATATATATAAAATATATATATATATATAATTTCTTCAGAGGGAATGAGTTAATTCTTCATAACTTGTTGATACAATATACACGTTATTGATTCGTAATGATGTCCACAGTGATTCTTGAACTGACGGAGTTTGTGATATTATAGGTATTGTTGATTCTGATGTTGACTGTACTGACGATGCTGGTGACGTTGACGGTACTGTTGATGCTGTTGTTAAAACAAGTTTAACTTGTTAATCACACACCATTTTTGTCAGGGTTTCTACTCTTCCTTCTATCATTTTGGTTCGCTTAACTGATTTATGGTTAGGGCTAGATTAGATAATCTGTAAGACTTTAGAGATTATATAATCGCCGCGGAATGTTTCTCCAATGAAGTTATGAATTAATACTTCGTCAGTTATTGTTGTTGGTACTCCTTGGTATCTATGGTGCGTATGACGTTGATGCTAGTGGGACAGATTGTGAAGTTGAGGTTTACAACGCGGTTGTGGTTGGAGGTGGTAATGGTACTGTTGGCGTTGATGATGGTGGTACTGGTTATGCTGTTGGTGCTGCTGCTGGTGTTTGTAATCTAAGCACCATATTCTCCAAAGCCACTACCCGAGCGCGAAGTTCGTTGACTTCTTCTATTATTCCAGGATGATTGTTGGTCGGAAAGAGCGGATAAATAAAATCTAGAATTTGATGTAGTATATAATCGTGATGAGATACCCTGGAAATGAGAGAGAAAATGGTGTCTCGAACAGGTTCGCCGGTAAGTGCTTCAGGTTCTTCGCCAAGAGGGCAATGTGGTGGATGGAAAGGATCGCCTTCTTCTTGTTTCCAATGATTGAGGAGGCTACGAACCCATCCCCAATTCATCCAGAATAGGTGATGACTGATTGGTTGATCCATTCCGGTCACACTGCTTTCGGAGCTTGAGTGAGATTCCATTTCGGAATCCGAGTGACTTGAACTGATGACAAATTCCATTTCGTACGATTGGATAAAGGATTTTCGATATAAAATGATTTTTCGGCTATCGGGTGGTATTCTATTTACATAGGATATCTATATATAGAGATCAAAAGATTTCATAGATTACGGAGGAATTTGCGGGATATGTCAGGCAAAGTTTAAAGTAACAGATACGATAAGATATGATTTAGCAGATACGCTAAGATATGAATTTTGTCTATACACTACTCATGCAATTAATGTAGCAAGACGTGTCTAGACTAATAATGATAAGTAGATAATTTCCTATGGATGATAAGCAGATGATTTCCGACTAGAAATGATAAGCAAAACTTTTGACATGCAGACACGGTCGAAGTCCAGACTCACTAATGCATCCTAACGACTTATCATTTAGACACACTAATGCAGACCTGGTTCGCTAAGACCACCGCTCTGATACCAACTGAAAGGACCCGTTCATATACATTATAAACGATTCACAATAGTTGATTACATTGCGAGGTATTTGACCTCTATATGATACATTTTACAAACATTGCATTCGTTTTTAAAAGACAATCTTTCTTTACATCGAAAATTGACAGGCATGCATACCATTTCATAATATCCACTATCCAACTATAAATTGATTTAATAATAATCTTTGATGAACTCAATGACTCGAATGCAACGTTCTTTGAAATATGCTATTGAAGACTCCAAGTAATATCTTTAAAATGAGCAAATACACAGCGGAAGATTTCTTTAACACCTGAGAATAAACATGCTTTAAAGTGTCAACCAAAAGGTTGGTGAGTTCATTAGTTTATCATAATCATTTATTTCCATCATTTTAATAGACCACAAGAATTTCATTTCCAGTTCTCATAAATATACGTCCCATGCATAGAGACAAAAACAATCATTCATATGGTGAACACCTGGTAACCGACATTAACTAGATACATATAAGAATATCCCCTATCATTCCGGGATCCTCCTTCGGACATGATATAAATTTCGAAGTACTAAAGCATCCGGTACTTTGGATGGGGTTTGTTAGGCCCAATAGATCTATCTTTAGGATTCGCGTCAATTAGGGTGTCTGTTCCCTAATTCTTAGATTACCAGACTTTAATAAAAAGGGGCATATTCGATTTCGATAATTCAACCATAGAATGTAGTTTCAATTACTTGTGTCTATTTCGTCAAAACATTTATAAAAGCGCATGTATTCTCAGTCCCAAAAATATAAAGGGTAAAAAGGCAAATGAAACTCACCATACTGTATTTCGTAGTAAAAATACATATAACGTCATTGAACAAGTGCAAGGTTGGCCTCGGATTCACGAACCTAAATTAATTATATATATTTATGTGTTGGTCAATATTTGTCTAACAAATTAGGTCAAGTCATAGTGTACCACAATCCTAATGCTCGAGACTAATATGCAAAAGTCAACAAAAGTAAATTTGACTCAAAATAATTTCCAAAAATCTATACATGATTAATATATAGTTTAAATATCGTCGTTTTATATTTTTAAATATTTTTAAAAGATTTATTAGAGTAAATAATATAATTTATTTATTAATAAATAAAATTTTATATTATATTTATATAATAAAATATACTTTTATATATATTAAGTAATAAAATTTATAGGGTTCATTTAATATTATAAAGATAATATGATAGGTATTATTAAAGTAAGTTATTACACGTAGTAAAATATGTTTGTATCAAATATTTATTTGATAAAATAATATCTATAATGATAGTAAGTAAAAGTTGTATTATTTTGTAATAATAATTATTATTATAAAAATATCAATATTTATAATTACTAAGATGACATTATGATAAAATGATAATTCTAATTATGATAACTTTAATATTTACGATAATTTTTAATATTATCTTTAAAATAATAATTCTATTTGAAATAATAATAATAATGATATTTTATAGTAACAATGACATTTCTATTAAAATGATAATTTTTGTTAAAATGATAGTTTTAATACTAACGATAATTTTAATAATAATAGTAATGATAAAAATAATAAGAACGATAATTTTATCTAAATCAATATCTTATAATATTTTAATTTCATCATGATACTCTTACCCATTATTTCCTAATCGTTTCGTTTAATTGCTTTTAATCGTCTTTTATATCATATTCGTAATAATGATAATAATAGTAATCAAAATAATTAGGTGTTACAAATATTTGTTTTAATTACACTAATATTAATAATGATAGTTACTATAACATTATTAACGATAATACTAATAATTATCTTAATGATAATATAGTAATAATAATATTAACAATAACAATAACCATTTTTAAATAATGATATATATATTAATAATGATAATAATAATAATAATAATAATAATAATAATAATAATAATAATAATAATACCAATAATAATAATAATAATAATAATAATAATAATAATAATAATAATAATAATAATAATAATAATAATTGGATAATAATAATAATACTAATTATAACTTTAAAGATAATAACGATAGTAATAAAAAAAAAATAATAATTTTTTTTAATGATAAATCCTTTTATTGATAAAGATAATAATAATAATAATAATAATAATAATAATAATAATAATAATAATAATAATAATAATAATAATAATAATAATAATAATAATAATAAGATAAAACTGGAACGACGATAATAACGACGATAATAATAATCATTTTTAATAATAATACAAAAATTCGATGGACTATAACTTCAAATCCGTTCATCGAAATCATTCGATATCTAAATGAAAAGTTCTTAATTTTTCGCTAGCTTTCCAACAACATGCATATCTTATACCTTATCTCAGTCGCATATATAACTAATTCAGGATTCAACATAACCTAACTAAAGGCAATATCAAAAGTACAAACATGCATAATCCTATATACTCGAGCACTAGTCAGGGATACACTATTAGTATGTAAAAGTTAAATTATGAGTACTCACGTATTAATATTGAGATTCAATATTGCAGGAAAGGTACGTAGACGCAACGGAGATGATAAATACTATATTGACCTCGCGAGCATACCCATGAACCATACCCAATCACCTCCATAGCTATAACCCATAATTTCCTTAATCCAATCCCACTCGAAAAACAATTTCGAAATCACTCGGACAGTACTCTGACGTAATATTTATGTATACTAATAATATCTTGAAATAATATGGAGTAAATATATATATGTAAATCGATTGAGAGAGTTTAGAGAAAAATATTTTCAAGTTTCTATAAAATAATGAAACCTATTGAATTCTATTTATAATAGATTTTTGAATTATTAAAGTGAATTATTAAAGTATGAATTATTAAAGTGAATTATTAAAGTATGAATTATTAAAGTGAATTATTAAAGTATGAATTATTAAATTGAATTATTAAAGTATGAATTATTAAAGTATGAATTATTAAAGTGAATTATTAAAGTTAAAGTTAAAATAAAGTAAAAATAAAGTAAAGGTAAAGTTTAAGTATAGTAAAAGTATAAAACTACATAATACGTATAATACGCGTATAAATATATATAATATTAATTTAAATCATTATATATATTTAATAAAATAAAATATAAATATCGTTATCTTTATCATACTAGTTAAGTAATGAGTTGTCAAAAGTGGTTCTAGATATTTATAAAAGTTATATACGTTTTAATAATAAAGTTCTTTTTAAACTGAAAACGTTTTTGTACGTTTGAAACTAAATAGATCAATCGAGTCTCTATGAGATTCAATCTTCCACTATCCTTTGTCTAGTTCTCAATGATTAACAATTTGTTCTTATTTATAAATCACTTTACCATTTTCTGAATATTGTTAAAATAGAAAGATTTCTCAAATCAACGTGGGCTTTTCAACAGAGACTTGTAATCATAATTGAATATATCTGATAATTCAATCATTTAATCTTATCTTCTAATTCCATTGATAAACATTTTGAAACAGATACAATCATATAAAGTATTTAATCTAATATTTTGTTTACGTTTCAAGTTATAATATATATATACACATATACATATATAATCATATTCATTTAATGGTTCGTGAATCGTTGGAACTTGGTCGAGGTCGAATGAATGTATGAACATAGTTTAAAATTCTTGAAATTTAACTTAACAAATATTGCTTATCGTGTCGGAAACATATAAAGATTAAAGTTTAAATTTGGTTGGAAATTTCCGGGTTGTCACAGTACCTACCCGTTAAAGAAATTTCGTCCCGAAATTTGAGTGGAAAGCTCGTGAATGATAATAAGTATGTTTTCATGATGCATACGGGCTGAAAATTAGAGTTTTATTATCAGCGAATAATTTAGATAAACAATCCATTTATATGAAGAGTACGAATGAAGCTAACATAGAAGAGTGAAATGAGTAAGTGTAGATTCATCTTATCATTTGACGTAGATATGATTGATTCCCAGATTTCAAGGGATTTGAAGAAAATCTTCTTAATAAGATTTGACTCTCCGGTAATCAAGGGAATTAGGATCCGCTTTAAATGCGATCGTCCATTTTAATTGTTCCGTCGGAGATTTTCTTATAAATTCACCTCCTTCGTTTCCTTACAACTCAAACCTTCTGTTGATGCATTTTATGTAAGTCCCTAGACATCTACCCACGTCCATTGCAGGTACAACAGTTTACAGGCCACCATGATTGTTCGTTATTATACTATCCGTGTTTGTATGTGGTTACAGGAACTGCAGGAACGAGATTTGGATATTTGACTATGTTAGACTTAGTCAGACGTCCGAGTGAAGCCTCACTCGTACGGCTGATAGGCTCATACGCACGGTTGATACTGAGCTAAGTCACAGTTACAACCTAAATGAGAAGACACGAGTGAGTGATCACCCGTACAGCTGATGAAGCCAACTCGTATGTGTGATGGATGAATCGTACGGGTGAGTCAACAGCAGGGGTATATAAAGTCTTATGTTCTTCATTTTAGGTTAAGCCTCTCATTTGTTACACACACTCAGATCTGGTGAGCTCCTCCGATTCTCTCTCAACCCAAATCACCCAGGTGGTGAATAATAGCTCTAGGTGTTGATCTAATCACACTTGATTTAGTTATGGTATGACTAAATTAATCCCAAAACGCTTAACCTACTTACTAGAGGGTTTGATTCACTTATTCCGTCATTGTGTGAGTTAAATCTGTTGATTTCTAAGTTCCTAGTCATGTTTCATCACCTTCTATTCTTTCCCCCTCAACTCATATTTTAAAGTGTTCATCAATATGCTCCATCCAGTTCTGATTCTCGATATACTTATAACTTTCATATCGGTCATTCTTCTTTTTCATCTACCGCCAGAAGAATCTATTTACTTCTACTATACTCTTGGGTTTATAGTGTTTCTAGTTCTCCCGTATCTTTATATTGCTATATGCATCGATATATATGGTTTATAATTTTTGGTTTGTCGTTGGGATTTATATCTTCCCTTATATTTCAAAGTCTCTGTTTCTATTTTCTATAATCATTGTCATCCACAGTTAATGCTCTCTTTTATTTACTGCAATTTATACCCCAATTTCTATTTCGGAGTTTTGTCCTTTCGTTTCTTCTTCTTGCGATTAAGCACCGCTTGTAATGGTCCAGAATTCATAGATATGAATTTCGGAATGAACATTGTTAATGTTCTAGGAAGGAAATTGTGATGGCACGATCTTGACTTGTCAAATTACTAGAATACCTTGGAAAAGGCCGAATCATCAAGAAATATTTTCTTGATATTTTAGAGGTTAAATAGAATACAAGAGTCGTATAACATGGCACATGATGATGTTATGATCTGTGAATCATCACGTTCCATTTAGAAACTCAGCATGAATTACTGTAATATAATCACGTTGATCAAGTGTCATTATATTATACTAACTCATGCTTCAGTTTCCAACACTACTTCACAAACATTCATAGTTTAAACTCAAAGGTTTACAGAGTATATGAACTAAACAGTTTCCTTTTTGATGTAATCCAGATAGCGCAAAGAGATAAATGATTCCAGATAAGAATAGGTAAGAAAATATCTTCAGAAATATGGAGGATATTTATAATGAAAGATATGATGATATTTTAGAATATCTAAGATCAGAGGATGATGAAGAATATTATTCACAAGGGTTTAGAGTCAGGAGTAAGGTATTTAATAATAATTTTAGCAGACACTGAATCATTTGGATTCTTTGAAGGCAGGTTTAGTCTTTGTGATTTGTCCATAGCCTCCTTCATGGTTTGCTTAATCCGTTTTCCAGTTCCAAACCTTCTCTTTTTCTAAGCTTTTCCAACACACTATCCTTTATTATCAAACTTTTGACTGTTAAGGTCGTTTACAGTTTTTGCTGCTTCATCAGCATTTTCCAAACTTCGGAGAACTAGTTCGCAGTTTAGGGTGTTTTTCAGAAACTTCACATTCAAAGTATATAAGTCTAGGAGATAGACGTTATATATACACCTATAACTGTTGGCAGAGACATGCTGCAAGATTTCAAAATACTAATTGCTGATTCCCAGTAATTGGCATGACAATTCTTGTTACAAGATGCGGATGAGTAAATGATGGGGTTTCGATAAATATAATGACTTTTCGGAAAGTCAAAGATCAGTGAAGTTGTTGGTAAGTTTATTTTTAATGTGGTGAGACATAAAAGGTTCTCCGGTAACAATGACGAAAGGGCAACGTCTATATCAAGGTTATAATAAGACTGTTTCAACTGAAAAGTCGAAGTTGACTTGCTAAAGCTGTGACAAAACTGACTAATTTGAAAAGGAATCGCAAAGTTATTTTTGCTAATAAATGCCAAAGGGTCTGACACGGATACGTGTTAAATTATGACTCTGGTTTCGAGAGCTTTTCAGATGCAAGACTGTGGTTAATATGTGGTTGGATCATTATCTCGATTGTTTATTATTTGAAGTGTCTTCAGGAATTTTGAAGGATTTTGAACACAGATTGTAATCGTTAATATACATTTGATGTTCTAACACACTTTTGAAGTCAAAGTATAGCTTTGAAAGATGTAGTAATCTAAAAGTGATAGTACCGATTATATCTCGAATTAAATTCTGAGATTTTAAAATCAGAATATGTAATTGGGTTTGAATTAGTATGGTTGTTTTAATTTCTATGAAAGAATGTATATTATTGTGAAAGTAGGAAGTATAATTGATAATTTGCTTAATCTGATTCGAAGAATGTAACATATTAATTGTGAATTTATATATATCTCTCGGGTATTACCTACCCGTTAAAAAATTTTCACACTTAATATTTTGTACATAAGAATTTTATTACAGTCTTTATGAAAATATATATGTATATATTCTCCTCAGATGTAACATAGATTTTAATGAGTTAATACTAAATTAAACTCATCCGATTTACGGTTGGAACTAGAATTGAATAATTCCTTGAAGGCTTTAGAGGTTACATAAGTATTTCTTCAATAATATTGAAATTATGAATCAATACTTCGTTATTTGTTGAGATGTGATGTTGGTTTTCGTTAAATTCTTGTGAACTTCGCAAAGTACGAATGATGTTATCTGAAAAGTTTCGGTTACATCAATGATGAAGTGTAAAATCAAATATATACTTGATTTATTAGGAATTGGAATTTGTTGAATTGAGACAGAAATTGTAGTTAACGATGGTTAAGTCGCGGGCGAGGGACGTACATTATTGCATATTTATAATATGAATTAACCGAGTAGTTAAGATTCACACACAATAGCTTAGCACGGAAAGATTTATTTTTTTATTTCAAAATATATATATAAAAAATATATATATATATATAATTTCTTCAGAGGGAATGAGTTAATTCTTCATAACTTGTTGATACAATATACACGTTATTGATTCGTAATGATGTCCACAGTGATTCTTGAACTGACGGAGTTTGTGATATTATAGGTATTGTTGATTCTGATGTTGACTGTACTGACGATGCTGGTGACGTTGACGGTACTGTTGATGCTGTTGTTAAAACAAGTTTAACTTGTTAATCACACACCATTTTTGTCAGGGTTTCTACTCTTCCTTCTATCATTTTGGTTCGCTTAACTGATTTATGGTTAGGGCTAGATTAGATAATCTCTAAGACTTTAGAGATTATATAATCGCCGCGGAATGTTTCTCCAATGAAGTTATGAATTAATACTTCGTCAGTTATTGTTGTTGGTACTCCTTGGTATCTATGGTGCGTATGACGTTGATGCTAGTGGGACAGATTGTGAAGTTGAGGTTTACAACGCGGTTGTGGTTGGAGGTGGTAATGGTACTGTTGGCGTTGATGATGGTGGTACTGGTTATGCTGCTGGTGCTGCTGCTGGTGTTTGTAATCTCTGCACCATATTCTCCAAAGCCACTACCCGAGCGCGAAGTTCGTTGACTTCTTCTATTATTCCAGGATGATTGTTGGTCGGAACGAGCGGATAAATAAAATCTAGAATTTGATGTAGTATATAATCGTGACGAGATACCCTGGAAATGAGAGAGAAAATGGTGTCTCGAACAGGTTCGCCGGTAAGTGCTTCAGGTTCTTCGCCAAGAGGGCAATGTGGTGGATGGAAAGGATCGCCTTCTTCTTGTTTCCAATGATTGAGGAGGCTACGAACCCATCCCCAATTCATCCAGAATAGGTGATGACTGATTGGTTGATCCATTCCGGTCACACTGCTTTCAGAGCTTGAGTGAGATTCGATTTCGGAATCCGAGTGACTTGAACTGATGACAAATTCCATTTCGTACGATTGGATAAAGGATTTTCGATATAAAATGATTTTTCGGCTATCGGGTGGTATTCTATTTACATAGGATATCTATATATAGAGATCAAAAGATTTCATAGATTACGGAGGAATTTGCGGGATATGTCAGGCAAAGTTTAAAGTAACAGATACGATAAGATATGATTTAGCAGATACGCTAAGATATGAATTTTGTCTATACACTACTCATGCAATTAATGTAGCAAGACGTGTCTAGACTAATAATGATAAGTAGATAATTTCCTATGGATGATAAGCAGATGATTTCCGACTAGAAATGATACGCAAAACTTTTGACATGCAGACACGGTCGAAGTCCAGACTCACTAATGCATCCTAACGACTTATCAGTTAGACACACTAATGCAGACCTGGTTCGCTAAGACCACCGCTCTGATACCAACTGAAAGGACCCGTTCATATACATTATAAACGATTCACAATAGTTGATTACATTGCGAGGTATTTGACCTCTATATGATACATTTTACAAACATTGCATTCGTTTTTAAAAGACAATCTTTCTTTACATCGAAAATTGACAGGCATGCATACCATTTCATAATATCCACTATCCAACTATAAATTGATTTAATAATAATCTTTGATGAACTCAATGACTCGAATGCAACGTTCTTCGAAATATGCTATTGAAGACTCCAAGTAATATCTTTAAAATGAGCAAATGCACAGCGGAAGATTTCTTTAACACCTGAGAATAAACATGCTTTAAAGTGTCAACCAAAAGGTTGGTGAGTTCATTAGTTTATCATAATCATTTATTTCCATCATTTTAATAGACCACAAGAATTTCATTTCCAGTTCTCATAAATATACGTCCCATGCATAGAGACAAAAACAATCATTCATATGGTGAACACCTGGTAACCGACATTAACTAGATACATATAAGAATATTCCCTATCATTCCGGGATCCTCCTTCGGACATGATATACATTTCGAAGTACTAAAGCATCCGGTACTTTGGATGGGGTTTGTTAGGCCCAATAGATCTATCTTTAGGATTCGCGTCAATTAGGGTGTCTGTTCCCTAATTCTTAGATTACCAGACTTTAATAAAAAGTATAACGACCCTCATTTTTCCATTCTATATTTTTTCAATATTAAATGCCCAAACAATATAATTAAAACTTAATGATCAAACTTTAATCAACAATTGTTAAGTGTTAAGAGTTAGAAAACATATTAATTAACTTTGTGCAATAATTGACAAGTTAATAAAAGATGAAAATAATAAACTGTTAGTCGACACTCGCTACTAATTAAAATTTATGCATTTATGTAATATTATAACTAATAACCTGTAAGTAATAAATAAAAAGTGACATTTATATAAATAATAAAACAATTGGGAACTAAATATATACAAGTCATGAATTAGTAAAAAGAAAATAATACTTATCAATGTAGTAAATGTAAAAATAATAATAGTAATAATAATGAAACTAAAGAATCTTAAACCATTACATCCTTATGTTGACTAAAAATAAGGTATAAACTAGTACCACCTATTGTTGACTAAAAAAAAAAAATTATAAAACTCATTTTATCAACTTTATTTTCACTATAAATAGCACCCATTTGTTTCATTTCAACTCACACCTCAAAACACACTCTCAACTTGAAAGAAACTCTCCCAAGTCTCAGCAACTATTTTTTTGTAAGTCCCCTAATTAATTTATATAGTTTTTATTAAGTTTTTATATAGTTTTATGCTAGTTTTTATGTTAAAAACTAATTAAATACGAAATTAATTTTAATAAAAAATGTAAATACATGATAATTAGTGTTAAGTATCCTAATGTCTATAAAAATTAGTTTCATGAATTATAAAGTCGGAATAGTATTTATTAAAAATCAAAAACTGATTTTTTTTATAAACCGAAATACATAAATGATTTTTATTAAATAGCAAACGAACTTTTTTGTAAAATTTTATTTTAGTCGCTTGCTATATCATATGTAAGGGTAATTATAAATTTTTTTATAATTAAATTCGCATGTTTAATATTTAATTTGAATTTTCTTCTGAAAACGCTACAGTACCCGATTAAACTGTTTTTTATAATAAAATGAAATTACATGTTACAGCAGGTTTTTAACCATGATAACTATTAAAAACTACTTAATAACTATTAATAAAGTTATAAAAATATTTGTAGAATTAATGGTTATGTATTTCTATTTAATTTTTTTTATTAAAACTAAAAACTACACAATAGTATGATTAAATAGTTAAACTATTTATATAAATGTATAAATAATTTTTCTGACTTTGTTGTAACATTATAAGCATAGAAAAAATATTGGTTGAATTAATTTGGTTCATTTAATAATTAATTCTTTATAAACTTTGTATTATTACAAACCGAAAGGAAAATGGAAAATAAATACTTAAACACCATAACAAAAATCTATAAATTTTTCTTAAGCTTATTTTGATCAGTAGAACATAAGAAAAATATAAAATGTGATGTTTAATTTGTTTACCTATTTATTTACATTTTAGCTATTAAAACAATAATAAAAAGTGTTATTTAATACACAAAACTTAATATTAATGTGTATAAAAATTTTATTATGTTTTATACATATTACCTACTGATATTAAATCAATATTACACTTGTTAATATTATTAGATAATTAATTGATGCTATTATTGATCTAAAACAAAATTTAAAATAAATATATATATGTATCCTTACATATATATAATATTTATATATATTGAAACACTTATAAGTAAAATAACTAAAGTGTTGTATTCCTATACACACCTAAAAACATATTGGATCGGTATATTAGACTTGTATAGATCTTAAACTTTCTCGATGTGGATGGAAGCTCGAAAGTCTTAGGTGGAGGGTCTGGATTGACCAATTTAACGGATCCTAGTGCTCAGAAACCTAATGACCTGAAAAGTCCATTTTAAATTGAAAGTGGGTAGATTGGAAGCTTGTCTAATATGCAAAAGCCTTTCCAAAACGATAAACAATCTTTAAACTTACTACACACGAAAATACTTAAACTTATCTTCATACGGGCAAAACATCTAAACTATTCTCAACTTATTCTTAGGTTGACTTATCTTGTGCTTCGATCATCCATACATTCTCTTTAAGGACTACCTTACTTCATCGAATTACTAAGGTGATTTTTATAGCCCCACTTTACTTGAGCTCAATTTACTTTTTATACTTATTGGGGTGAGACACATGCTGCTTTTACTATTTACAATTTAGACACAAGTATCAACTAAAACTATGCTATACCCGGCTATGTCCGACTAAGTCCCTACAGTGATATTTTTAGGTGCTGCGGCATGCTTAGTTATTGGGGGTAGGCCTATCGGGAGTAACGTCCCCGATACATTTGATGTTATCTTTGTATTGCTTGATAATGAAATTAAACCGACAAGTAGAACTAACTTGTCATGGGTGCAACTTTAACGTTTAGTCTAAATATCACGCACTGGCATAACTTTTTGATCCTGCGGGAGATCAACCTTACAAATTAAATCTTGTGGTCTAAAACAAACGGTCAAACTTATTTGTTAAACCTATGAACTTCACTCAACCTTTTGGTTGACACTTTAGCATGTTTTGTCTCAGGTGCTGTTTGATTCAAGCTCTTATACTTACTGCTTATGTGATGCTACTTGGACATAGGATCAAGAGATATCGCATTTATTACTTCTGCATGTGAACATTTCCATTATTGTTATTCCTATCATTGTAACTACGTTTCATTTTCCGCTGCGTGCTCAATAAAGTTTGTTTTATCATTTAGTATTGTTCTCGTATATTATAATATGTTGGTTGATTTGATATTAAGTCACATTTCACCCAGGCCCTAACTGGGGGTGTGACAGATTGGTATCAGAGCAAACCAGGCTGTTATAGAGAACCAGGATTGCATTTTTATGTGTGCCTTACTTGTTAGCTAGGGTGCCTTAGCAATCTAGGAAACTATAACCTTTCCTGCCTTAGACTTAAAGCACTTAGGATTGTCGTATAATCTTAACAATTATGCTTTAATAAACTTGACTCAAAGATTCTAATCAAGGTCTCTTTCCTAATGATAGGATGTCAAGCTCAAGCGTTAACAAGCCCAACAAAGCAACTCACAACCCTACCACCGAAGTAGGTGTTGGACACTCTTCAACTTCGAGACCAATTCGAAGTCCTCTTTATAGTCCTGCTTCACCACCGCTGAATTATAGCCCGAATACTATTTTAGATTCACATGGGTCTCCTCAATACTACCCAACTCCGAGAACCCAAGATAAGGGAAAACGGCATGAAGAAGTTGGTCCATCAAGGAAGAGAGCCCGATCTCCTTTTTATGATGGTCCTAAGTATGAAATCATGAGATTACGAAACGATACCGAGAGAAACATTGGAGGTCTACTTCGCCACATGGAAAGAGTGGATCGTCGAATGAAGAAACTTATGAAAGAAAACGTCGAGCTAAGAAAGGAGTTGCTGATGCTAAAGTGCGAGGAAGAACGCAACACTCGCTGGGGAAAGCAATCACTTGCTTACCTCAAGGAGGATGTTGATGTCCGAATGAAAATGGAGAAAGGTCGAGTCGACGAACAACTTGCCATAAGAGAGTACAACACTAATGCCGTAAACAGTCGTGTTACCAACCTTTATGACAACTTCGAGTATCTCTATGAGAAACAAAAGACGAAAAATGAGAAAGTTGAGGAGTTTATGAAGAAGGTTGGAGACGAAATATGAAGACTACTTCAATCTTAATATTTCCTAGTTATTTTTCCTATTTTCCATCTATGTAAAGGCTGTGCCTTAAACAATTTCTATTTCCGAATCGTGTAATAAAGGCTTATTTAATGCCTCGTTCTAATAATATAAAGTGTTTTATTAATATCATGCGATATCAATACTTTAGTTTATTCATACTTGTGATTACTCAAACTTATAACTTGTTAAACTTATCAAACATATGTTCACTTTTATGTAGTGACATCATGGTTCGTTCAGCTGCACCTACCGTTAACAACGTTGTGTTAACTACTGAGCAATTCCAACAGTTACTCGCTGCTGCCCAAGGCAACGCCCAAGCTAATCATGCTAATACTCAACCAAAACCTTGTTCCTACAAGGACTTTACAAACTGTCACCCTCCCGCTTTTAAGGGAAACGAAGAAGCTGTCGAACTAGTTCGTTGGTTCGAAAAGATGGAATCTATTTTCCGTATTTGCAACTGTGGTGATGATGATCGAGTAAAGTATGCCACTAGCTCGTTGGGTGGTAATGATTTAACTTGGTGGACTGCTTATGCCAAGTCCGTAGGAATTGATAATGCTAATGCAATTCCATGGGACAAACTCAAAAGTATGATGGTCAACAAATTCTGCCCAAGGAGTCAAGTTCAGAAGCTTGAAGCTGAGTTCTGGGAACTCAGGGTCAAGGGTACTGACATTGAGAATTATACCAATCGTTATCTGGAGCTTTCTACTCTATGTCCTGAAATGTTTCCACCTGAAGCTAGAAGAATTGAGCGGTATATTGAAGGTCTTCCCGAGGATGTTCAAGGGAATGTTATTGCTGCTGAGAAGGTTACTTTGGATGCTGTGATTCTCATGGCACAAAATCTCATGTTGGCCAAGAGAAGAAGGGCGTCGGCCAATAAGCAAGTTGAAACCAAGGGTAATGATGGTAAGAGGAAGTTTGAGCCGTCTCAAGGTTCAACTCATAATGTTAGTAAAAAGCTTATGGATAGTACAAGGACGAATTATAAGGGCACTTATCCTTTTTGTGTTCGTTGTGAAAGGCATCACCCGGGGCAGTGCACTGCCACTTGTTCGTTGTGTAAGAAAGTGGGACACGTAGCTAAGACGTGTAGGACTCCTCCAAAGAATAAATCTATTGTTCCTGCCAAAGCTCCTCCTACTTGTTATACTTGTGGGGAAAAGGGACACATTAGTCCAAATTGCCCTAAGAAGAGAGATAATCCTGCTACTGGAGCCAATACTACTGCTGCAAAGGGTCGTGCATTTGTTATTACTGCTGCTGAAGCCCGAGATGAAGATGAGATCATCACGGGTACGTATCTCGTCAATAATTGCTACGCAACTATTTTATTCGATACTGGTGCCGACCGAAGTTACGTATCTAATGAATTTTGTACCCTATTTACTGAAAAGCCTCAACCCTTAGAAACTAAACGATTAGTAGAAGTAGCCAATGGAAAGATCATGAAAGTTGATAAAATTTATAAAAACTGCAACCTAATCTTAGCCAGCAAAGAATTTAAGATAGACCTTTTGCCGGTCGAGCTAGGAAGTTTCGATGTCGTAGTTGGAATGGATTGGTTACGTCCATTAAGAGCTGCGATCATGTGTTACGATAAAACCGTTCATGTTCCATTAGGAAATGGAGAGACTCTTATTATCCAAGGTGAAAAGAGTGGTTCCAATCTCAATATTATCTCCTGTATTAAAACCCGCAAATACCTTATGAAAGGTTATCCAGCTATTCTAGCCCACGTTAATCTGATTGAATCGAAAGAGAAGCGAATTGAAGATGTACCAGTAGTTAAAGACTTTCCCGATGTGTTTCCCGAAGATCTTCCGGGTATTCCACCTCCTCGACAAGTTGAATTCCAAATTGATTTAACTCCTGGTGCTGCTCCTGTTGCTAAAGCACCATACCGTTTAGCACCTTCCGAAATGAAGGAATTATCCAACCAACTCCAAGAACTATTGGATAAAGGTTTCATTCGTCCAAGCTCGTCCCCTTGGGGAGCTCCTATTCTGTTTGTTAAAAAGAAGGATGGTACATTAAGGATGTGCATTGATTACCGCGAACTTAACAAGCTTACTATCAAGAACCGTTATCCGTTGCCACGTATTGATGATCTATTTGACCAACTTCAAGGGTCAAGTGTTTATTCAAAGATTGATTTAAGATCCTGTTATCACCAACTCAAGGTCAAGGAATCCGATATTCCTAAGACTGCTTTTCGCACTCGTTATGGGCACTATGAATTCTGTGTCATGCCTTTTGGTTTAACTAATGCTCCTGCCGTGTTCATGGACCTCATGAATCGTGTTTGTAAACCGTATCTTGACAAATTTGTCATCGTATTCATTGACGACATCTTGATCTATTCGAAGAATGAGAAAGAGCATGAGCAACATTTGCGCATGATTCTTGAACTCTTATGAAAGGAACAACTTTATGCTAAATTTTCTAAGTGCGAGTTTTGGCTCAAAACCGTACAATTTCTCGGACATGTTGTTGATAGAAACGGAATACATGTCGATCCAGCTAAGATTACTGCTATTCAGAACTGGGAGATACCAAAGACTGCAAAGCATATTCGTCAATTTTTGGGACTTGCCGGTTACTATCGAAGGTTTATAAAAGATTTTTCTCTCATTGCCAAACCTCTTACAAAGCTGACTCAAAAAGGGAAGAAATTTGAGTGGTCCGAAGAACAGGAATCTACTTTCAAGATTCTGAAGGAGAAGTTGACCACAGCCCCGATTCTTTCTTTACCTGAAGGTACCAACGACTTTGTTGTTTACTGCGATGCCTCAAAGCATGGCTTTGGTTGTGTTTTAATGCAACGAGAGAAGGTTATCGCCTATGCATCTAGACAGTTGAAGAAACATGAAGTAAACTATACCACACATGACCTAGAGTTAGGTGCCGTGGTATTTGCATTAAAGATATGGAGACATTATCTCTATGGTAATCACTTTACGGTGTACACTGACCATAAAAGTCTTCGACACATCTTTGATCAAAAACAGCTGAATATGAGGCAAAGTCGATGGCTCGAGACATTGAACGATTATTATTGTGAGCTGAAATATCATCCTGGCAAGGCGAATGTAGTTGCCGATGCCCTTAGTCGAAAAGACGATATTAAACGTGTTCGTGCTTTAAACCTAAAAATCAAATTGAATCTTATTTCACGAATCTGTGAAGCTCAATTGGAAGCTATTAGACCGACACTTATCGAAGGTGAAGGACCTATTGGTTTTGAGAACCAACTTCAAGTGAAAGCTAATGGTACACGGTACTTTGGCAATAGAATCTGGGTTCCTCGTTTTGGTAATCTTCGCGAACTAGTCTTGGATGAAGCACATAAGACTAGATATTCTATCCATCCCGGTTCCAGTAAGATGTATCACGATGTGAAGGAATTCTACTGGTGGCCTAACATGAAAGCCGATATTGCTACTTATGTTAGTAAGTGTCTCACTTGTTTGAAAGTCAAGGCCGAACATCAAAAGCCTTCTGGTCTGTTGACACAACCCGACATTCCGCAGTGGAAGTGGGAAGGTATCACTATGGACTTCGTTACTAAGTTACCTAAGACTTCGAACGGTAACGATACTATTTGGGTCGTAGTTGATCGTCTTACTAAATCTGCACATTTCATACCGATCAAGGAAACCGACAAGATGAAGAGATTAGCACAGCTTTATATTAAAGAAATCGTCTCACGTCATGGTGTTCCTATCTCGATCATTTCTGATCGCGATAGTCGATTTGTTTCTAGATTTTGGAAAACTTTACAATCTGCTCTTGGAACTCAACTCGACATGAGTACAGCTTATCATCCGCAAACCGATGGTCAAAGTGAACGAACCATTCAAACTATGGAGGATATGCTACGTGCTTGTGCAATCGATTTCGGCAAAGGATGGGATAGACATCTACCTTTGGTTGAATTTTCTTATAATAACAGTTATCACTCCAGCATTAAGGCTGCACCTTTTGAAGCTTTATATGGACGGAAGTGTAGATCCCCTTTGTGTTGGGATGAACTTGAGGACAGACATTTAACTGGTCCTGAAATTATTCACGAAACTACCGAAAAGATCGTTCAAATCAAGCAACGTTTAGAAACTGCCCGTAGCCGACAGAAAAGCTATGCCAATAAGAAACGAAAAGACATCGAATACCAAGTTGGAGATAAAGTCATGTTGAAAGTATCCCCTTGGAAAGGTGTTGTCCGCTTCGGTAAGCGAAGTAAACTCAGTCCACGATATGTTGGACCATTCACAATCACTGAAAGAGTCGGTCCCGTGGCATACCGATTAGAACTGCCAACCGAACTTAGTCAAGTACATGATGTGTTTCATGTCTCAAATCTTAAACGGTGTCTTGCCGATGACACACTCGTTATTCCTCTGGATGATGTCCGCATTGATGAGCAAATGCACTTCGTTGAAGAACCTATAGAAATCATGGAAGGAGAGGTCAAACAAACGCGTAAAAGCAATATACCTATCGTTAAAGTCCGGTGGAATTCGCGTAGAGGCCCCGAATATACCTGGGAACGCAAAGACCATATGAAACGGAAATATCCCCATCTCTTCTCAACTGCTGATGCAAACGAGAAAACTACCTAAAAACTTCGGGACGAAGTTTTCAATAACGGGGAGGTACTATAACGACCCTCATTTTTCCATTCTATATTTTTTCAATATTAAATGCCCAAACAATATAATTAAAACTTAATGATCAAACTTTAATCAACAATTGTTAAGTGTTAAGAGTTAGAAAACATATTAATTAACTTTGTGCAATAATTGACAAGTTAATAAAAGATGAAAATAATAAACTGTTAGTCGACACTCGCTACTAATTAAAATTTATGCATTTATGTAATATTATAACTAATAACCTGTAAGTAATAAATAAAAAGTGACATTTATATAAATAATAAAACAATTGGGAACTAAATATATACAAGTCATGAATTAGTAAAAAGAAAATAATACTTATCAATGTAGTAAATGTAAAAATAATAATAGTAATAATAATGAGACTAAAGAATCTTAAACCATTACATCCTTATGTTGACTAAAAATAAGGTATAAACTAGTACCACCTATTGTTGACTAAAAAAAAAAAATTATAAAACTCATTTTATCAACTTTATTTTCACTATAAATAGCACCCATTTGTTTCATTTCAACTCACACCTCAAAACACACTCTCAACTTGAAAGAAACTCTCCCAAGTCTCAGCAACTATTTTTTTGTAAGTCCCCTAATTAATTTATATAGTTTTTATTAAGTTTTTATATAGTTTTATGCTAGTTTTTATGTTAAAAACTAATTAAATACGAAATTAATTTTAATAAAAAATGTAAATACATGATAATTAGTGTTAAGTATCCTAATGTCTATAAAAATTAGTTTCATGAATTATAAAGTCGGAATAGTATTTATTAAAAATCAAAAACTGATTTTTTTTATAAACCGAAATACATAAATGATTTTTATTAAATAGCAAACGAACTTTTTTGTAAAATTTTATTTTAGTCGCTTGCTATATCATATGTAAGGGTAATTATAAATTTTTTTTATAATTAAATTCGCATGTTTAATATTTAATTTGAATTTTCTTCTGAAAACGCTACAGTACCCGATTAAACTGTTTTTTATAATAAAATGAAATTACATGTTACAGCAGGTTTTTAACCATGATAACTATTAAAAACTACTTAATAACTATTAATAAAGTTATAAAAATATTTGTAGAATTAATGGTTATGTATTTCTATTTAATTTTTTTTATTAAAACTAAAAACTACACAATAGTATGATTAAATAGTTAAACTATTTATATAAATGTATAAATAATTTTTCTGACTTTGTTGTAACATTATAAGCATAGAAAAAATATTGGTTGAATTAATTTGGTTCATTTAATAATTAATTCTTTATAAACTTTGTATTATTACAAACCGAAAGGAAAATGGAAAATAAATACTTAAACACCATAACAAAAATCTATAAATTTTTCTTAAGCTTATTTTGATCAGTAGAACATAAGAAAAATATAAAATGTGATGTTTAATTTGTTTACCTATTTATTTACATTTTAGCTATTAAAACAATAATAAAAAGTGTTATTTAATACACAAAACTTAATATTAATGTGTATAAGAATTTTATTATGTTTTATACATATTACCTACTGATATTAAATCAATATTACACTTGTTAATATTATTAGATAATTAATTGATGCTATTATTGATCTAAAACAAAATTTAAAATAAATATATATATGTATCCTTACATATATATAATATTTATATATATTGAAACACTTATAAGTAAAATAACTAAAGTGTTGTATTCCTATACACACCTAAAAACATATTGGATCGGTATATTAGACTTGTATAGATCTTAAACTTTCTCGATGTGGATGGAAGCTCGAAAGTCTTAGGTGGAGGGTCTGGATTGACCAATTTAACGGATCCTAGTGCTCAGAAACCTAATGACCTGAAAAGTCCATTTTAAATTGAAAGTGGGTAGATTGGAAGCTTGTCTAATATGCAAAAGCCTTTCCAAAACGATAAACAATCTTTAAACTTACTACACACGAAAATACTTAAACTTATCTTCATACGGGCAAAACATCTAAACTATTCTCAACTTATTCTTAGGTTGACTTATCTTGTGCTTCGATCATCCATACATTCTCTTTAAGGACTACCTTACTTCATCGAATTACTAAGGTGATTTTTATAGCCCCACTTTACTTGAGCTCAATTTACTTTTTATACTTATTGGGGTGAGACACATGCTGCTTTTACTATTTACAATTTAGACACAAGTATCAACTAAAACTATGCTATACCCGGCTATGTCCGACTAAGTCCCTACAGTGATATTTTTAGGTGCTGCGGCATGCTTAGTTATTGGGGGTAGGCCTATCGGGAGTAACGTCCCCGATACATTTGATGTTATCTTTGTATTGCTTGATAATGAAATTAAACCGACAAGTAGAACTAACTTGTCATGGGGCAAACTTGAACGTTTAGTCTAAATATCACGCACTGGCATAACTTTTTGATCCTGCGGGAGATCAACCTTACAAATTAAATCTTGTGGTCTAAAACAAACGGTCAAACTTATTTGTTAAACCTATGAACTTCACTCAACCTTTTGGTTGACACTTTAGCATGTTTTGTCTCAGGTGCTGTTTGATTCAAGCTCTTATACTTACTGCTTATGTGATGCTACTTGGACATAGGATCAAGAGATATCGCATTTATTACTTCTGCATGTGAACATTTCCATTATTGTTATTCCTATCATTGTAACTACGTTTCATTTTCCGCTGCGTGCTCAATAAAGTTTGTTTTATCATTTAGTATTGTTCTCGTATATTATAATATGTTGGTTGATTTGATATTAAGTCACATTTCACCCAGGCCCTAACTGGGGGTGTGACAAAAAGGGGCATATTCGATTTCGATAATTCAACCATAGAATGTAGTTTCAATTACTTGTGTCTATTTCGTCAAAACATTTATAAAAGCGCATGTATTCTCAGTCCCAAAAATATAAAGGGTAAAAAGGCAAATGAAACTCACCATACTGTATTTCGTAGTAAAAATACATATAACGTCATTGAACAAGTGCAAGGTTGGCCTCGGATTCACGAACCTAAATTAATTATATATATTTATGTGTTGGTCAATATTTGTCTAACAAATTAGGTCAAGTCATAGTGTACCACAATCCTAATGCTCGAGACTAATATGCAAAAGTCAACAAAAGTAAATTTGACTCAAAATAATTTCCAAAAATCTATACATGATTAATATATAGTTTAAATATCGTCGTTTTATATTTTTAAATATTTTTAAAAGATTTATTAGAGTAAATAATATAATTTATTTATTAATAAATAAAATTTTATATTATATTTATATAATAAAATATACTTTTATATATATTAAGTAATAAAATTTATAGGGTTCATTTAATATTATAAAGATAATATGATAGGTATTATTAAAGTAAGTTATTACACGTAGTAAAATATGTTTGTATCAAATATTTATTTGATAAAATAATATCTATAATGATAGTAAGTAAAAGTTGTATTATTTTGTAATAATAATTATTATTATAAAAATATCAATATTTATAATTACTAAGATGACATTATGATAAAATGATAATTCTAATTATGATAACTTTAATATTTACGATAATTTTTAATATTATCTTTAAAATAATAATTCTATTTGAAATAATAATAATGATATTTTATAGTAACAATGACATTTCTATTAAAATGATAATTTTTGTTAAAATGATAGTTTTAATACTAACGATAATTTTAATAATAATAGTAATGATAAAAATAATAAGAACGATAATTTTATCTAAATCAATATCTTATAATATTTTAATTTCATCATGATACTCTTACCCATTATTTCCTAATCGTTTCGTTTAATTGCTTTTAATCGTCTTTTATATCATGTTCGTAATAATGATAATAATAGTAATCAAAATAATTAGGTGTTACAAATATTTGTTTTAATTACACTAATATTAATAATGATAGTTACTATAACATTATTAACGATAATACTAATAATTATCTTAATGATAATATAGTAATAATAATATTAACAATAACAATAACCATTTTTAAATAATGATATATATATTAATAATGATAATAATAATAATAATAATAATACCAATAATAATAATAATAATAATAATAATAATAATAATAATAATAATAATAATAATAATAATAATAATTGGATAATAATAATAATACTAATTATAACTTTAACGATAATAACGATAGTAATAATAAAAAAATAATAATTTTTTTAATGATAAATCCTTTTATTGATAAAGATAATAATAATAATAATAATAATAATAATAATAATAATAATAATAATAAGATAAAACTGGAACGACGATAATAACGACGATAATAATAATCATTTTTAATAATAATACAAAAATTCGATGGACTATAACTTCAAATCCGTTCATCGAAATCATTCGATATCTAAATGAAAAGTTCTTAATTTTTCGCTAGCTTTCCAACAACATGCATATCTTATACCTTATCTCAGTCGCATATATAACTAATTCAGGATTCAACATAACCTAACTAAAGGCAATATCAAAAGTACAAACATGCATAATCCTATATACTCGAGCACTAGTCAGGGATACACTATTAGTATGTAAAAGTTAAATTATGAGTACTCACGTATTAATATTGAGATTCAATATTGCAGGAAAGGTACGTAGACGCAACGGAGATGATAAATACTATATTGACCTCGCGAGCATACCCATGAACCATACCCAATCACCTCCATAGCTATAACCCATAATTTCCTTAATCCAATCCCACTCGAAAAACAATTTCGAAATCACTCGGACAGTACTCTGACGTAATATTTATGTATACTAATAATATCTTGAAATAATATGGAGTAAATATATATATGTAAATCGATTGAGAGAGTTTAGAGAAAAATATTTTCAAGTTTCTATGAAATAATGAAACCTATTGAATTCTATTTATAATAGATTTTTGAATTATTAAAGTGAATTATTAAAGTATGAATTATTAAAGTGAATTATTAAAGTATGAATTATTAAAGTGAATTATTAAAGTATGAATTATTAAAGTGAATTATTAAAGTATGAATTATTAAAGTATGAATTATTAAAGTGAATTATTAAAGTTAAAGTTAAAGTAAAGTAAAAATAAAGTAAAGGTAAAGTTTAAGTATAGTAAAAGTATAAAACTACATAATACGTATAATACGCGTATAAATATATATAATATTAATTTAAATCATTATATATATTTAATAAAATAAAATATAAATATCGTTATCTTTATCATACTAGTTAAGTAATGAGTTGTCAAAAGTGATTCTAGATATTTATAAAAGTTATAATGATTGATCTATTTAGTTTCAAACGTACAAAAACGTTTTCAGTTTAAAAAGAACTTTATTATTAAAACGTATATAACTTTTATAAATATCTAGAACCACTTTTGACAACTCATTACTTAACTAGTATGATAAAGATAACGATATTTATATTTTATTTTATTAAATATATATAATGATTTAAATTAATATTATATATATTTATACGCGTATTATACGTATTATGTAGTTTTATACTTTTACTATACTTAAACTTTACCTTTACTTTATTTTTACTTTACTTTAACTTTAACTTTAATAATTCACTTTAATAATTCATACTTTAATAATTCATACTTTAATAATTCACTTTAATAATTCATACTTTAATAATTCACTTTAATAATTCATACTTTAATAATTCACTTTAATAATTCAAAAATCTATTATAAATAGAATTCAATAGGTTTCATTATTTCATAGAAACTTGAAAATATTTTTCTCTAAACTCTCTCAATCGATTTACATATATATATTTACTCCATATTATTTCAAGATATTATTAGTATACATAAATATTACGTCAGAGTACTGTCCGAGTGATTTCGAAATTGTTTTTCGAGTGGGATTGGATTAAGGAAATTATGGGTTATAGCTATGGAGGTGATTGGGTATGGTTCATGGGTATGCTCGCGAGGTCAATATAGTATTTATCATCTCCGTTGCGTCTACGTACCTTTCCTGCAATATTAAATCTCAATATTAATACGTGAGTACTCATAATTTAACTTTTACATACTAATAGTGTATCCCTGACTAGTGCTCGAGTATATAGGATTATGCATGTTTGTACTTTTGATATTGCCTTTAGTTAGGTTATGTTGAATCCTGAATTAGTTATATATGCGACTGAGATAAGGTATAAGATATGCATGTTGTTGGAAAGCTAGCGAAAATTAAGAACTTTTCATTTAGATATCGAATGATTTCGATGAACGGATTTGAAGTTATAGTCCATCGAATTTTTGTATTATTATTAAAAATGATTATTATTATCGTCGTTATTATCGTCGTTCCAGTTTTATCTTATTATTATTATTATTATTATTATTATTATTATTATTATTATTATTATTATTATTATTATTATTATCTTTATCAATAAAAGGATTTATCATTAAAAAAAATTATTATTTTTTTATCATTACTATCGTTATTATCGTTAAAGTTATAATTAGTATTATTATTATTATCCAATTATTATTATTATTATTATTATTATTATTATTATTATTATTATTATTATTATTATTATTATTGGTATTATTATTATTATTATTATTATCATTATTAATATATATATCATTATTTAAAAATGGTTATTGTTATTGTTAATATTATTATTACTATATTATCATTAAGATAATTATTAGTATTATCGTTAATAATGTTATAGTAACTATCATTATTAATATTAGTGTAATTAAAACAAATATTTGTAACACCTAATTATTTTGATTACTATTATTATCATTATTACGAACATGATATAAAAGACGATTAAAAGCAATTAAACGAAACGATTAGGAAATAATGGGTAAGAGTATCATGATGAAATTAAAATATTATAAGATATTGATTTAGATAAAATTATCGTTCTTATTATTTTTATCATTACTATTATTATTAAAATTATCGTTAGTATTAAAACTATCATTTTAACAAAAATTATCATTTTAATAGAAATGTCATTGTTACTATAAAATATCATTATTATTATTATTTCAAATAGAATTATTATTTTAAAGATAATATTAAAAATTATCGTAAATATTAAAGTTATCATAATTATAATTATCATTTTATCATAATGTCATCTTAGTAATTATAAATATTGATATTTTTATAATAATAATTATTATTACAAAATAATACAACTTTTACTTACTATCATTATAGATATTATTTTATCAAATAAATATTTGATACAAACATATTTTATTACGTGTAATAACTTACTTTAATAATACCTATCATATTATCTTTATAATATTAAATGAACCCTATAAATTTTATTACTTAATATATATAAAAGTATATTTTATTATATAAATATAATATAAAATTTTATTTATTAATAAATAAATTATATTATTTACTCTAATAAATCTTTTAAAAATATTTAAAAATATAAAACGACGATATTTAAACTATATATTAATCATGTATAGATTTTTGGAAATTATTTTGAGTCAAATTTACTTTTGTTGACTTTTGCATATTAGTCTCGAGCATTAGGATTGTGGTACACTATGACTTGACCTAATTTGTTAGACAAATATTGACCAACACATAAATATATATAATTAATTTAGGTTCGTGAATCCGAGGCCAACCTTGCACTTGTTCAATGACGTTATATGTATTTTTACTACGAAATACAGTATGGTGAGTTTCATTTGCCTTTTTACCCTTTATATTTTTGGGACTGAGAATACATGCGCTTTTATAAATGTTTTGACGAAATAGACACAAGTAATTGAAACTACATTCTATGGTTGAATTATCGAAATCGAATATGCCCCTTTTTATTAAAGTCTGGTAATCTAAGAATTAGGGAACATACACCCTAATTGACGCGAATCCTAAAGATAGATCTATTGGGCCTAACAAACCCCATCCAAAGTACCGGATGCTTTAGTACTTCGAAATTTATATCATGTCCGAAGGAGGATCCCGGAATGATAAGGGATATTCTTATATGTATCTAGTTAATGTCGGTTACCAGGTGTTCACCATATGAATGATTGTTTTTGTCTCTATGCATGGGACGTATATTTATGAGAACTGGAAATGAAATTCTTGTGGTCTATTAAAATGATGGAAATAAATGATTATGATAAACTAATGAACTCACCAACCTTTTGGTTGACACTTTAAAGCATGTTTATTCTCAGGTGTTAAAGAAATCTTCCGCTGTGCATTTGCTCATTTTAAAGATATTACTTGGAGTCTTCAATAGCATATTTCGAAGAACGTTGCATTCGAGTCATTGAGTTCATCAAAGATTATTATTAAATCAATTTATAGTTGGATAGTGGATATTATGAAATGGTATGCATGCCTGTCAATTTTCGATGTAAAGAAAGATTGTCTTTTAAAAACGAATGCAATGTTTGTAAAATGTATCATATAGAGGTCAAATACCTCGCAATGTAATCAACTATTGTGAATCGTTTATAATGTATATGAACGGGTCCTTTCAGTTGGTATCAGAGCGGTGGTCTTAGCGAACCAGGTCTGCATTAGTGTGTCTAACTGATAAGTCGTTAGGATGCATTAGTGAGTCTGGACTTCGACCGTGTCTGCATGTCAAAAGTTTTGCTTATCATTTCTAGTCGGAAATCATCTGCTTATCATCCATAGGAAATTATCTACTTATCATTATTAGTCTAGACACGTCTTGCTACATTAATTGCATGAGTAGTGTATAGACAAAATTCATATCTTAGCGTATCTGCTAAATCATATCTTATCGTATCTGTTACTTTAAACTTTGCCTGACATATCCCGCAAATTCCTCCGTAATCTATGAAATCTTTTGATCTCTATATATAGATATCCTATGTAAATAGAATACCACCCGATAGCCGAAAAATCATTTTATATCGAAAATCCTTTATCCAATCGTACGAAATGGAATTTGTCATCAGTTCAAGTCACTCGGATTCCGAAATGGAATCTCACTCAAGCTCCGAAAGCAGTGTGACCGGAATGGATCAACCAATCAGTCATCACCTATTCTGGATGAATTGGGGATGGGTTCGTAGCCTCCTCAATCATTGGAAACAAGAAGAAGGCGATCCTTTCCATCCACCACATTGCCCTCTTGGCGAAGAACCTGAAGCACTTACCGGCGAACCTGTTCGAGACACCATTTTCTCTCTCATTTCCAGGGTATCTCGTCACGATTATATACTACATCAAATTCTAGATTTTATTTATCCGCTCGTTCCGACCAACAATCATCCTGGAATAATAGAAGAAGTCAACGAACTTCGCGCTCGGGTAGTGGCTTTGGAGAATATGGTGCAGAGATTACAAACACCAGCAGCAGCACCAGCAGCATAACCAGTACCACCATCATCAACGCCAACAGTACCATTACCACCTCCAACCACAACCGCGTTGTAAACCTCAACTTCACAATCTGTCCCACTAGCATCAACGTCATACGCACCATAGATACCAAGGAGTACCAACAACAATAACTGACGAAGTATTAATTCATAACTTCATTGGAGAAACATTCCGCGGCGATTATATAATCTCTAAAGTCTTAGAGATTATCTAATCTAGCCCTAACCATAAATCAGTTAAGCGAACCAAAATGATAGAAGGAAGAGTAGAAACCCTGACAAAAATGGTGTGTGATTAACAAGTTAAACTTGTTTTAACAACAGCATCAACAGTACCGTCAACGTCACCAGCATCGTCAGTACAGTCAACATCAGAATCAACAATACCTATAATATCACAAACTCCGTCAGTTCAAGAATCACTGTGGACATCATTACGAATCAATAACGTGTATATTGTATCAACAAGTTATGAAGAATTAACTCATTCCCTCTGAAGAAATTATATATATATATATTTTTTATATATATATTTTGAAATAAAAAATAAATCTTTCCGTGCTAAGCTATTGTGTGTGAATCTTAACTACTCGGTTAATTCATATTATAAATATGCAATAATGTACGTCCCTCGCCCGCGACTTAACCATTGTTAACTACAATCTCTGTCTCAATTCAACAAATTCCAATTCCTAATAAATCAAGTATATATTTGATTTTACACTTCATCATTGATGTAACCGAAACTTTTCAGATAACATCATTCGTACTTTGCGAAGTTCACAAGAATTTAACGAAAACCAACATCACATCTCAACAAATAACGAAGTATTGATTCATAATTTCAATATTATTGAAGAAATACTTATGTAACCTCTAAAGCCTTCAAGGAATTATTCAATTCTAGTTCCAACCGTAAATCGGATGAGTTTAATTTAGTATTAACTCATTAAAATCTATGTTACATCTGAGGAGAATATATACATATATATTTTCATAAAGACTGTAATAAAATTCTTGTGTACAAAATATTAACTGTGAAAATTTTTTAACGGGTAGGTAATACCCGAGAGATATATATAAATTCACAATTAATATGTTACATTCTTCGAATCAGATTAAGCAAATTATCAATTATACTTCCTACTTTCACAATAATATACATTCTTTCATAGAAATTAAAACAACCATACTAATTCAAACCCAATTACATATTCTGATTTTAAAATCTCAGAATTTAATTCGAGATATAATCGGTACTATCACTTTTAGATTCCTACATCTTTCAAAGCTATACTTTGACTTCAAAAGTGTGTTAGAACATCAAATGTATATTAACGATTACAATCTGTGTTCAAAATCCTTCAAAATTCCTGAAGACACTTCAAATAATAAACAATCGAGATAATGATCCAACCACATATTAACCACAGTCTTGCATCTGAAAAGCTCTCGAAACCAGAGTCATAATTTAACACGTATCCGTGTCAGACCCTTTGGCATTTATTAGCAAAAATAACTTTGCGATTCCTTTTCAAATTAGTCAGTTTTGTCACAGCTTTAGCAAGTCAACTTCGACTTTTCAGTTGAAACAGTCTTATTATAACCTTGATATAGACGTTGCCCTTTCGTCATTGTTACCGGAGAACCTTTTATGTCTCACCACATTAAAAATAAACTTACCAACAACTTCACTGATCTTTGACTTTCCGAAAAGTCATTATATTTATCGAAACCCCATCATTTACTCATCCGCATCTTGTAACAAGAATTGTCATGCCAATTACTGGGAATCAGCAATTAGTATTTTGAAATCTTGCAGCATGTCTCTGCCAACAGTTATAGGTGTATATATAACGTCTATCTCCTAGACTTGTATACTTTGAATGTGAAGTTTCTGAAAAACACCCTAAACTGCGAACTAGTTCTCCGAAGTTTGGAAAATGCTGATGAAGCAGCAAAAACTGTAAACGACCTTAACAGTCAAAAGTTTGATAATAAAGGATAGTGTGTTGGAAAAGCTTAGAAAAAGAGAAGGTTTGGAACTGGAAAACGGATTAAGCAAACCATGAAGGAGGCTATGGACAAATCACAAAGACTAAACCTGCCTTCAAAGAATCCAAATGATTCAGTGTCTGCTGAAATTATTATTAAATACCTTACTCCTGACTCTAAACCCTTGTGAATAATATTCTTCATCATCCTCTGATCTTAGATATTCTAAAATATCATCATATCTTTCATTATAAATATCCTCCATATTTCTGAAGATATTTTCTTACCTATTCTTATCTGGAGCGCTATCTGGATTACATCAAAAAGGAAACTGTTTAGTTCCTATACTCTGTAAACCTTTGAGTTTAAACTATGAATGTTTTTGAAGTAGTGTTGGAAACTGAAGCATGAGTTAGTATAATATAATGACACTTGATCAACGTGATTATATTACAGTAATTCATGCTGAGTTTCTAAATGGAACGTGATGATTCACATATCATAACATCATCATGTGCCATGTTATACAACTCTTGTATTCTATTTAACCTCTAAAATATCAAGAAAATATTTCTTGATGATTCGGCCTTTTCCAAGGTATTCTAGTAATTTGACAAGTCAAGATCGTGCCATCACAATTTCCTTCCTAGAACATTAACAATGTTCATTCCGAAATTCATATCTATGAATTCTGGACCATTACAAGCGGTGCTTAATCGCAAGAAGAAGAAACGAAAGGACAAAACTCCGAAATAGAAATTGGGGTATAAATTGCAGTAAATAAAAGAGATCATTAACTGTGGATGACAATGATTATAGAAAATAGAAACAGAGACTTTGAAATATAAGGGAAGATATAAATCCCAACGACAAACCAAAAATTATAAACCATATATATCGATGCATATAGCAATATAAAGATACGGGAGAAATAGAAACACTATAAACCCAAGAGTATAGTAGAAGTAAATAGATTCTTCTGGCGGTAGATGAAAAAGAAGAATGACCGATATGAAAGTTATAAGTATATCAAGAATCAGAACTGGATGGAGCATATTGATGAACACTTTAAAATATGAGTTGAGGGGGAAAGAATAGAAGGTGATGAAACATGACTAGGAACTTAGAAATCAACAGATTTAACTCACACAATGACGAAATAAGTGAATCAAACCCTCTAGTAAGTAGGTTAAGCGTTTTGGGATTAATTTAGTTATACCATAACTAAATCAAGTGTGATTAGATCAACACCTAGAGCTATTATTCACCACCTGGGTGATTTGGGTTGAGAGAGAATCGGAGGAGCTCACCAGATCTGAGTGTGTGTAACAAATGAGAGGCTTAACCTAAAATGAAGAACATAAGACTTTATATACCCCTGCTGTTGACTCACCCGTACGATTCATCCATCACACATACGAGTTGGCTTCATCAGCTGTACGGGTGATCACTCACTGGTGTCTTCTCATTTAGGTTGTAACTGTGACTTAGCTCAGTATCAACCGTGCGTATGAGCCTATCAGCCGTACGAGTGAGGCTTCACTCGGACGTCTGACTAAGTCTAACATAGTCAAACATCCAAATCTCGTTCCTGCAGTTCCTGTAACCACATACAAACACGGATAGTATAATAACGAACAATCATGGTGGCCTGTAAACTGTTGTACCTGCAATGGACGTGGGTAGATGTCTAGGGACTTGCATAAAATGCATCAACAGAAGGTTTGAGTTGTAAGGAAACGGAGGAGGTGAATTTATAAGAAAATCTCCGACAGAACAATTAAAATGGACGATCGCATTTAAAGCGGATCCTAATTCCCTTGATTACCGGAGAGTCAAATCTTATTAAGAAGATTTTCTTCAAATCCCTTGAAATCTGGGAATCAATCATATCTACGTCAAATGATAAGATGAATCTACACTTACTCATTTCACTCTTCTATGTTAGCTTCATTCGTACTCTTCATATAAATGGATTGTTTATCTAAATTATTCGCTGATAATAAAACTCTAATTTTCAGCCCGTATGCATCATGAAAACATACTTATTATCATTCACGGGCTTTCCACTCAAATTTCGGGACGAAATTTCTTTAACGGGTAGGTACTGTGACAACCCGGAAATTTCCAACCAAATTTAAACTTTAATCTTTATATGTTTCCGACACGATAAGCAATATTTGTTAAGTTAAATTTCAAGAATTTTAAACTATGTTCATACATTCATTCGACCTCGACCGAGTTCCAACGATTCACGAACCATTAAATGAATATGATTATATATGTATATGTGTATATATATATTATAACTTGAAAAGTAAACAAAATATTAGATTAAATACTTTATATGATTGTATCTGTTTCAAAATGTTTATCAATGGAATTAGAAGATAAGATTAAATGATTGAATTATCAGATATATTCAATTATGATTACAAGTCTCTATTGAAAAGCCCACGTTGATTTGAGAAATCTTTCTATTTTAACAATATTCAGAAAATGGTAAAGTGATTTATAAATAAGAACAAATTGTTAATCATTGAGAACTAGACAAAGGATAGTGGAAGATTGAATCTCATAAAGACTCGATTGATCTATTTAGTTTCAAACGTACAAAAACGTTTTCAGTTTAAAAAGAACTTTATTATTAAAACGTATATAACTTTTATAAATATCTAGAACCACTTTTGACAACTCATTACTTAACTAGTATGATAAAGATAACGATATTTATATTTTATTTTATTAAATATATATAATGATTTAAATTAATATTATATATATTTATACGCGTATTATACGTATTATGTAGTTTTATACTTTTACTATACTTAAACTTTACCTTTACTTTATTTTTACTTTACTTTAACTTTAACTTTAATAATTCACTTTAATAATTCATACTTTAATAATTCATACTTTAATAATTCACTTTAATAATTCATACTTTAATAATTCACTTTAATAATTCATACTTTAATAATTCACTTTAATAATTCATACTTTAATAATTCACTTTAATAATTCAAAAATCTATTATAAATAGAATTCAATAGGTTTCATTATTTCATAGAAACTTGAAAATATTTTTCTCTAAACTCTCTCAATCGATTTACATATATATATTTACTCCATATTATTTCAAGATATTATTAGTATACATAAATATTACGTCAGAGTACTGTCCGAGTGATTTCGAAATTGTTTTTCGAGTGGGATTGGATTAAGGAAATTATGGGTTATAGCTATGGAGGTGATTGGGTATGGTTCATGGGTATGCTCGCGAGGTCAATATAGTATTTATCATCTCCGTTGCGTCTACGTACCTTTCCTGCAATATTGAATCTCAATATTAATACGTGAGTACTCATAATTTTACTTTTACATACTAATAGTGTATCCCTGACTAGTGCTCGAGTATATAGGATTATGCATGTTTGTACTTTTGATATTGCCTTTAGTTAGGTTATGTTGAATCCTGAATTAGTTATATATGCGACTGAGATAAGGTATAAGATATGCATGTTGTTGGAAAGCTAGCGAAAAATTAAGAACTTTTCATTTAGATATCGAATGATTTCGATGAACGGATTTGAAGTTATAGTCCATCGAATTTTTGTATTATTATTAAAAATGATTATTATTATCGTCGTTATTATCGTCGTTCCAGATTTATCTTATTATTATTATTATTATTATTATTATTATTATTATTATTATTATTATTATTATTATTATTATTATTATTATTATTATCTTTATCAATAAAAGGATTTATCATTAAAAAAAATTATTATTTTTTTATCATTACTATCGTTATTATCGTTAAAGTTATAATTAGTATTATTATTATTATCCAATTATTATTATTATTATTATTATTATTATTATTATTATTATTATTATTATTGGTATTATTATTATTATTATTATTATCATTATTAATATATATATCATTATTTAAAAATGGTTATTGTTATTGTTAATATTATTATTACTATATTATCATTAAGATAATTATTAGTATTATCGTTAATAATGTTATAGTAACTATCATTATTAATATTAGTGTAATTAAAACAAATATTTGTAACACCTAATTATTTTGATTACTATTATTATCATTATTACGAACATGATATAAAAGACGATTAAAAGCAATTAAACGAAACGATTAGGAAATAATGGGTAAGAGTATCATGATGAAATTAAAATATTATAAGATATTGATTTAGATAAAATTATCGTTCTTATTATTTTTATCATTACTATTATTATTAAAATTATCGTTAGTATTAAAACTATCATTTTAACAAAAATTATCATTTTAATAGAAATGTCATTGTTACTATAAAATATCATTATTATTATTATTTCAAATTGAATTATTATTTTAAAGATAATATTAAAAATTATCGTAAATATTAAAGTTATCATAATTAGAATTATCATTTTATCATAATGTCATCTTAGTAATTATAAATATTGATATTTTTATAATAATAATTATTATTACAAAATAATACAACTTTTACTTACTATCATTATAGATATTATTTTATCAAATAAATATTTGATACAAACATATTTTACTACGTGTAATAACTTACTTTAATAATACCTATCATATTATCTTTATAATATTAAATGAACCCTATAAATTTTATTACTTAATATATATAAAAGTATATTTTATTATATAAATATAATATAAAATTTTATTTATTAATAAATAAATTATATTATTTACTCTAATAAATCTTTTAAAAATATTTAAAAATATAAAACGACGATATTTAAACTATATATTAATCATGTATAGATTTTTGGAAATTATTTTGAGTCAAATTTACTTTTGTTGACTTTTGCATATTAGTCTCGAGCATTAGGATTGTGGTACACTATGACTTGACCTAATTTGTTAGACAAATATTGACCAACACATAAATATATATAATTAATTTAGGTTCGTGAATCCGAGGCCAACCTTGCACTTGTTCAATGACGTTATATGTATTTTTACTACGAAATACAGTATGGTGAGTTTCATTTGCCTTTTTACCCTTTATATTTTTGGGACTGAGAATACATGCGCTTTTATAAATGTTTTGACGAAATAGACACAAGTAATTGAAACTACATTCTATGGTTGAATTATCGAAATCGAATATGCCCCTTTTTATTAAAGTCTGGTAATCTAAGAATTAGGGAACAGACACCCTAATTGACGCGAATCCTAAAGATAGATCTATTGGGCCTAACAAACCCCATCCAAAGTACCGGATGCTTTAGTACTTCGAAATTTATATCATGTTCGAAGGAGGATCCCGGAATGATAGGGGATATTCTTATATGTATCTAGTTAATGTCGGTTACCAGGTGTTCACCATATGAATGATTGTTTTTGTCTCTATGCATGGGACGTATATTTATGAGAACTGGAAATGAAATTCTTGTGGTCTATTAAAATGATGGAAATAAATGATTATGATAAACTAATGAACTCACCAACCTTTTGGTTGACACTTTAAAGCATGTTTATTCTCAGGTGTTAAAGAAATCTTCCGCTGTGCATTTGCTCATTTTAAAGATATTACTTGGAGTCTTCAATAGCATATTTCGAAGAACGTTGCATTCGAGTCATTGAGTTCATCAAAGATTATTATTAAATCAATTTATAGTTGGATAGTGGATATTATGAAATGGTATGCATGTCTGTCAATTTTCGATGTAAAGAAAGATTGTCTTTTAAAAACGAATGCAATGTTTGTAAAATGTATCATATAGAGGTCAAATACCTCTCAATGTAATCAACTATTGTGAATCGTTTATAATGTATATGAACGGGTCCTTTCAGTACTGTAGTGACCCGAACTTTTCCATGTTTATATATATTAATTGAGATTGATATTTACATGATTAAATGTTTCCAACATGTTAAGCAATCAAACTTGTTAAGACTTGATTAATTGAAATATGTTTCATATAGACAATTGACCACCCAAGTTGACCGGTGATTCACGAACGTTAAAACTTGTAAAAACTATATGATGACATATATATGGATATATATATAGTTAACATGATACTATGATAAGTAAACATATCATTAAGTATATTAACAATGAACTACATATGTAAAAACAAGACTACTAACTTAATGATTTTTAAACGAGACATATATGTAACGATTATCGTTGTAAAGACATTTAATGTATATATATCATATTAAGAGATATTCATACATGATAATATAATGATAATATAATAATTTAAAATCTCATTTGATATTATAAACATTGGGTTAACAACATTTAACAAGATCGTTAACCTAAAGGTTTCAAAACAACACTTACATGTAACGACTAACGATGACTTAACGACTCAGTTAAAATGTATATACATGTAGTGTTTTAATATGTATTTATACACTTTTGAAAGACTTCAATACACTTATCAAAATACTTCTACTTAACAAAAATGCTTACAATTACATCCTCGTTCAGTTTCATCAACAATTCTACTCGTATGCACCCGTATTCGTACTCGTACAATACACAGCTTTTAGATGTATGTACTATTGGTATATACACTCCAATGATCAGCTCTTAGCAGCCCATGTGAGTCACCTAACACATGTGGGAACCATCATTTGGCAACTAGCATGAAATATCTCATAAAATTATAAAAATATGAGTAATCATTCATGACTTATTTACATGAAAACAAAATTACATACCCTTTATATCTAATCCATACACCAACGACCAAAAATACCTACAAACACTTTCATTCTTCAATTTTCTTCATCTAATTGATCTCTCTCAAGTTCTATCTTCAAGTTCTAAGTGTTCTTCATAAATTCCAAAAGTTCTAGTTTCATAAAATCAAGAATACTTTCAAGTTTGCTAGCTCACTTCCAATCTTGTAAGGTGATCATCCAACCTCAAGAAATCTTTGTTTCTTACAGTAGGTTATCATTCTAATACAAGGTAATAATCATATTCAAACTTTGGTTCAATTTCTATAACTATAACAATCTTATTTCAAGTGATGATCTTACTTGAACTTGTTTTCGTGTCATGATTCTGCTTCAAGAACTTCGAGCCATCCAAGGATCCATTGAAGCTAGATCCATTTTTTTATTTTCCAGTAGGTTTATCCAAGGAACTTAAGGTAGTAATGATGTTCATAACATCATTCGATTCATACATATAAAGCTATCTTATTCGAAGGTTTAAACTTGTAATCACTAGAACATAGTTTAGTTAATTCTAAACTTGTTCGCAAACAAAAGTTAATCCTTCTAACTTGACTTTTAAAATCAACTAAACACATGTTCTATATCTATATGATATGCTAACTTAATGATTTAAAACCTGGAAACACGAAAAACACCGTAAAACCGGATTTACGCCGTCGTAGTAACACCGCGGGCTGTTTTGGGTTAGTTAATTAAAAACTATGATAAACTTTGATTTTAAAGTTGTTATTCTGAGAAAATGATTTTTATTATGAACATGAAACTATATCCAAAAATTATGATTAAACTCAAAGTGGAAGTATGTTTTCTAAAATGGTTCATCTAGACATCGTTCTTTCGACTGAAATGACTACCTTTACAAAAACGACTTGTAACTTATTTTTCCGACTATAAACCTATACTTTTCTGTTTAGATTCATAAAATAGAGTTCAATATGAAACCATAGCAATTTTATTCACTCAAAACGGATTTATAATGAAGAAGTTATGGGTAAAACAAGATTGGATAATTTTTCTCATTTTAGCTACGTGAAAATTGGTAACAAATCTATTCCAACCATAACTTAATCAACTTGTATTGTATATTATGTAATCTTGAGATACCATAGACACGTATACAATGTTTCGACCTATCATGTCGACACATCTATATATATTTCGGAACAACCATAGACACTCTATATGTGAATGTTGGAGTTAGCTATACAGGGTTGAGGTTGATTCCAAAATATATATAGTTTGAGTTGTGATCAATACTGAGATACGTATACACTGGGTCGTGGATTGATTCAAGATAATATTTATCGATTTATTTCTGTACATCTAACTGTGGACAACTAGTTGTAGGTTACTAACGAGGACAGCTGACTTAATAAACTTAAAACATCAAAATATATTAAAAGTGTTGTAAATATATTTTGAACATACTTTGATATATATGTATATATTGTTATAGGTTCGTGAATCAACCAGTGGCCAAGTCTTACTTCCCGACGAAGTAAAAATCTGTGAAAGTGAGTTATAGTCCCACTTTTAAAATCTAATATTTTTGGGATGAGAATACATGCAGGTTTTATAAATGATTTACAAAATAGACACAAGTACGCGAAACTACATTCTATGGTTGAATTATCGAAATCGAATATGCCCCTTTTTATTAAGTCTGGTAATCTAAGAATTAGGGAACAGACACCCTAATTGACGCGAATCCTAAAGATAGATCTATTGGGCCTAACAAACCCCATCCAAAGTACCGGATGCTTTAGTACTTCGAAATTTATATCATATCCGAAGGGTGTCCCGGAATGATGGGGATATTCTTATATATGCATCTTGTTAATGTCGGTTACCAGGTGTTCACCATATGAATGATTTTTATCTATATGTATGGGATGTGTATTGAAATATGAAATCTTGTGGTCTATTGTTACGATTTGATATATATAGGTTAAACCTATAACTCACCAACATTTTTGTTGACGTTTAAAGCATGTTTATTCTCAGGTGAATATTAAGAGCTTCCGCTGTTGCATACTAAAATAAGGACAAGATTTGGAGTCCATGTTTGTATGATATTGTGTAAAAACTGCATTCAAGAAACTGATTTCGATGTAACATATTTGTATTGTAAACCATTATGTAATGGTCGTGTGTAAACAGGATATTTTAGATTATCATTATTTGATAATCTACGTAAAGCTTTTTAAACCTTTATTTATGAAATAAAGGTTATGGTTTGTTTTAAAAATGAATGCAGTCTTTGAAAAACGTCTCATATAGAGGTCAAAACCTCGCAACGAAATCAATTAATATGGAACGTTTTTAATCAATAAGAACGGGACATTTCAGTTGGTATCCGAGCGTTGGTCTTAGAGAACCAGAATTTTTCATTAGTGTGTCTTATCGAGTTTGTTAGGATGCATTAGTGAGTCTGGACTTCGACCGTGTTTACTTGAAAAATGATTGCTTAACAAATTTTGTTGGAAACTATATATTTTTAACATGTGAATATTATGTGATATATTAATCTCTTAACGCGTTTGATATTATGTGATAGATGTCTACCTCTAGAACAAGTCCCATTGACTCACCTAATAATAATGAAGAGTCAAATGTAAATTGGAATGATTCGTGGACTGATTCACAAGTTCCCGAAGAGGAACCGGAAGAAGAGTCGGAACCGGAAGAAGAATCGGAACTGGAAGAAGAATCGGAACCGGATGAAGAAATAGAACCGGTGGGGGAAATAATAAAACGGTTAAGTAAAAGAAAATCCTCAACCAACCGACCAAGGTTAATTATGGTCAATGGTGTTTCCGCCAAGGAAGCAAAATATTGGGAGGATTACCAATTCTCCGATGAATCGGATTCCGACGAGAATTCCGATGATGTTATAGAAATTACCCCAACTGAATTTAAAAAGGCAAAAGAAAATAATAAGGGAAAGGGCATAAAAATAGAGAAATCTAATTCCAACCCCGATGAACTTTATATGTATCGTCAACGCCCGAAGTCCTTAAGTTGTAACAATGACCCGGGAACCTCTAAACCACCAGGTTTTTCTAAACCAATGTGGACAACGACGGCTCGTATTAGGGGAACATCATATATCCCTAGAAACTTGGCAAAATGAACCAAAACCGAAGAAGAAGAAACGAGCGAGTCGGAATAAGATAGTTGTATTCGTGTGGTGTAATATATGTAATATAGTGTTCTTATGCTTTATGATATATGTAAAAATTGCTTGTATTAATAAGTATTTTTTTATGAAACTAACTCTTGTCTATTTTACAGTTTAAAAACACAAAATGGATAGACAACCCAATATTTTAAGAGACCTACCCGGAGACATGATTGATGAAATCTTGTCTAGAGTCGGCCAGAATTCTTCGGCACAACTATTTAAGGCGCGATCAGTTTGTAAGACATTCGAAGAACGTTCCAAGAATGTCTTGGTTTATAAGAGACTTTCGTTTGAAAGGTGGGGGATATCACATTGGGAAACCCATAAGTTACGATGTGTTTACTTTGACGCATATATTGCGGGGAACCCAAATGCTATTTTACGCAACGGGTTAAGAAATTATTTTCACTCAATATATCCGAATATTGGACTTCGTGATTTAGAAAAAGCGGCTAACATGCAACATAAAGAAGCATGTTATGCTTACGGATTAGTAATGTTCGCTTCTCACCAAAGTGAGAACAAGAACATCGGGCTACAACTATTAAACAAAACGTTTCCACAAGTGACGGAGTCGGTAATTGGGGTAAGAAATGAGGTTTTTAGATTATTACGGGACTGTTGGACATTACGTAACCCTCGTCCCTTTGACGACGTTACAACACGCTGTCTTATGAACGGCCATAACGGTTATGTTGCACAAGACCAAGGATGGGAAGTAGTCTAGTAAAACCAGAATGCATGACTTGTTTCTGGACGTATGAATTACGTGTCTTTATTGCCTTTGCTGAACGACTTGTGTACTAGCTAGAATTATCTTCACAACTATCTTGTATCAAAGTTATTGTGTGCTATATTTCATGCTTTATGTAAAATAAGCGGTATTGTAAGTTTGTAAAATATTGTATAAAAGTTTGAACGCGAAATATTATTATAATCAGTTTTTCATATAGAATTGTAGTAGTTGAATTGTATATTAGCTACTAAGTATGAACTTAACGGGTAGGTACTACCCGAATTTAAACTTATAAAACGCTAATATGAAGAAAAAGCTTTTATAAATGAGTTCATATTATGCTACGAAATACTATTAACTACTCTTAATATTCTGTATGATTAACTTGTTCCATTTAACTATTTTGAAGGAAATGGCACCGACTACTCGACACACCGTGAATATGAATGAAGAGGAATTCCGTACTTTTCTAGCTTCAAACATAGCCGCAGTACAGGCTGCGCTACATACCAACAATAACCTTGGATCTAGCAGTACAGGAAATCGTGTAGGATGCACCTACAAAGAATTCACTGCCTGCAAACCTTTGGAATTTGATGGAACCGAAGGACCGATCGGATTGAAACGGTGGATCGAGAAGGTCGAATCGGTGTTTGCCATAAGTAAGTGTACTGAAGAGGACAAAGTAAAGTACGCTACGCATACCTTCACAGGTTCTGCGTTAACATGGTGGAATACCTATCTAGAGCAAGTGGGACAAGACGATGCGTACGCACTACCGTGGTCAGCATTCAAGCACTTGATGAACGAGAAGTACCGTCCCAGAACTGAGGTCAATAAGCTCAAGACAGAACTTAGAGGGTTACGAACCCAAGGATTTGATATTACCACGTACGAAAGACGATTCACAGAATTGTGCCTATTGTGTCCGGGAGCATTCGAAGATGAGGAAGAGAAGATCGACGCGTTTGTGAAAGGATTACCGGAAAGAATCCAAGAAGATATAAGTTCACACGAGCCCGCCTCCATACAACAGGCATGTAGAATGGCTCACAAACTCGTGAACCAAATTGAAGAAAGAATTAAAGAACAGACTGCTGAAGAGGCTAATGTGAAGCAAGTCAAAAGAAAGTGGGAGGAAAACGGTGATAAGAATCACCAATACAACAACAACAGCAATTACAACAATAATCGCAACAATTATCCCAACAATCGCAACATCAATCGCAACTACAACAAACGGCCCAACAACAACAACAACAACAACAACAACAACAACAGCAACTACAACAATCATCCCAACAACAATAATAACCGCAACAACAACAACAATCAGAAGCAGCTATGCCAAAGGTGTGAAAAGAATCACTCGGGGTTCTGCACCAAATTTTGCAACAAGTGTAAAAGAAATGGTCATAGCGCGGTGAAGTGTTAGGTCTACGGACCAGGGGTTAATAGAATGAAAGGAACAAATGGTGTCGGAATGAGTAATAGCGGAGCAAGTAGTGTCGGAGCAAGTTATGCCAATGTAGTTTGTTATAAATGTGGAAAACCGGGCCACATTATTAGAAATTGCCCGAACCAGGAGAACACGAATGGACAAGGCCGCGGAAGAGTTTTCAATATTAATGCGGCAGAGGCACAGGAAGACCCGGAGCTTGTTACGGGTACGTTTCTTATTGACAATAAATCTGCTTACGTTTTATTTGATTCGGGTGCGGATAGAAGCTATATGAGTAGAGATTTTTGTGCTAAATTAAGTTGTCCATTGACGCCTTTGGATAGTAAATTTTTACTCGAATTAGTAAATGGTAAATTAATTTCAGCAGATAATATATGTCGGAATCGAGAAATTAAACTGGTTAGCGAAACATTTAAGATTGATTTGATACCAGTAGAGTTAGGGAGTTTTGATGTGATAATCGGTATGGACTGGTTGAAAGAAGTGAAAGCGGAGATCGTTTGTTACAAAAATGCAATTCGCATTATACGAGAAAAAGGAAAACCCTTAATGGTGTACGGAGAAAAGGGCAACACGAAGCTACATCTTATTAGTAATTTGAAGGCACAAAAACTAATAAGAAAAGGTTGCTATGCTGTTCTAGCACACGTCGAGAAAGTACAAACTGAAGAAAAGAGCATCAATGATGTTCCCGTCGCAAAAGAATTTCCTGATGTATTTCCGAAAGAATTACCGGGATTACCCCCACATCGATCCGTTGAATTTCAAATAGATCTTGTACCAGGAGCTGCACCAATAGCTCGTGCTCCTTACAGACTCGCACCCAGCGAGATGAAAGAACTACAAAGCCAATTACAAGAACTTTTAGAGCGTGGTTTCATTCGACCAAGCACATCACCGTGGGTGAAATGTCCCATTCTTATTGATTAAAAACGTTCCATATTAATTGATTTCGTTGCGAGGTTTTGACCTCTATATGAGACGTTTTTCAAAGACTGCATTCATTTTAAAACAAACCATAACCTTTATTTCATCAATAAAGGTTTAAAAAGCTTTACGTAGATTATCAAATAATGATAATCTAAAATATCCTGTTTACACACGACCATTACATAATGGTTTACAATACAAATATTTTACAACAAAATAAGTTTCTTGAATGCAATTTTTACACAATATCATACAAGCATGGACTCCAAATCTTGTCCTTATTTTAGTATGCAACAGCGGAAGCTCTTAATAATCACCTGAGAATAAACATGCTTAAAACGTCAACAAAAATGTTGGTGAGTTATAGGTTTAACCTATATATATCAAATCGTAACAATAGACCACAAGATTTCATATTTCAATACACATCCCATACATAGAGATAAAAATCATTCATATGGTGAACACCCGGTAATCGACATTAACAAGATGCATATATAAGAATATCCCCATCATTCCGGGACACCCTTCGGATATGATATAAATTTCGAAGTACTAAAACATCCGGTACTTTGGATGGGGCTTGTTGGGCCCGATAGATCTATCTTTAGGATTCGCGTCAATTAGGGTGTCTGTTCCCTAATTCTTAGATTACCAGACTTAATAAAAAGGGGCATATTCGATTTCGATAATTCAACCATAGAATGTAGTTTCACGTACTTGTGTCTATTTTGTAAATCATTTATAAAACCTGCATGTATTCTCATCCCAAAAATATTAGATTTTAAAAGTGGGACTATAACTCACTTTCACAGATTTTTTTTACTTCGTCGGGAAGTAAGACTTGGCCACTGGTTGATTCACGAACCTATAACAATATATACATATATATCAAAGTATGTTCAAAATATATTTACAACACTTTTAATATATTTTGATGTTTTAAGTTTATTAAGTCAGCTGTCCTCGTTAGTAACCTACAACTAGTTGTCCACAGTTAGATGTACAGAAATAAATCGATAAATATTATCTTGAATCAATCCACGACCCAGTGTATACGTATCTCAGTATTGATCACAACTCAAACTATATATATTTTGGAATCAACCTCAACCCTGTATAGCTAACTCCAACATTCACATATAGAGTGTCTATGGTTGTTCCGAAATATATATAGATGTGTCGACATGATAGGTCGAAACATTGTATACGTGTCTATGGTATCTCAAGATTACATAATATACAATACAAGTTGATTAAGTTATGGTTGGAATAGATTTGTTACCAATTTTCACGTAGCTAAAATGAGAAAAATTATCCAATCTTGTTTTACCCATAACTTCTTCATTTTAAATCCGTTTTGAGTGAATCAAATTGCTATGGTTTCATATTGAACTCTATTTTATGAATCTAAACAGAAAAAGTATTGGTTTATAGTCAGAAAAATAAGTAACAAGTCGTTTTTCTAAAGGTAGTCATTTCAGTCGAAAGAACGACGTCTAGATGACCATTTTAGAAAACATACTTCCACTTTGAGTTTAACCATAATTTTTTGATATAGTTTCATGTTCATAATAAAAATCATTTTCTCAGAATAACAACTTTTAAATCAAAGTTTATCATAGTTTTTAATTAACTAACCCAAAACCGCCCGCGGTGTTACTACGACGGCGTAAATCCGGTTTTACGGTGTTTTTCGTGTTTCCAGGTTTTAAATCATTAAGTTAGCATATCATATAGATATATAACATGTGTTTAGTTGATTTTAAAAGTCAAGTTAGAAGGATTAACTTTTGTTTGCGAACAAGTTTAGAATTAACTAAACTATGTTCTAGTGATTACAAGTTTAAACCTTCGAATAAGATAGCTTTATATGTATGAATCGAATGATGTTATGAACATCATTACTACCTTAAGTTCCTTGGATAAACCTACTGGAAAAGAGAAAAATGGATCTAGCTTCAATGGATCCTTGGATGGCTCGAAGTTCTTGAAGCAGAATCATGACACGAAAACAAGTTCAAGTAAGATCATCACTTGAAATAAGATTGTTATAGTTATAGAAATTGAACCAAAGTTTGAATATGATTATTACCTTGTATTAGAATGATAACCTACTGTAAGAAACAAAGATTTCTTGAGGTTGGATGATCACCTTACAAGATTGGAAGTGAGCTAGCAAACTTGAAAGTATTCTTGATTTTATGAAACTAGAACTTTTGGAATTTATGAAGAACACTTAGAACTTGAAGATAGAACTTGAGAGAGATCAATTAGATGAAGAAAATTGAAGAATGAAAGTGTTTGTAGGTGTTTTTGGTCGTTGGTGTATGGATTAGATATAAAGGATATGTAATTTTGTTTTCATGTAAATAAGTCATGAATGATTACTCATATTTTTGTAATTTTATGAGATATTTCATGCTAGTTGCCAAATGATGGTTCCCACATGTGTTAGGTGATTCACATGGGCTGCTAAGAGCTGATCATTGGAGTGTATATACCAATAGTACATACATCTAAAAGCTGTGTATTGTACGAGTACGAATACGGGTGCATACGAGTAGAATTGTTGATGAAACTGAACGAGGATGTAATTGTAAGCATTTTTGTTAAGTAGAAGTATTTTGATAAGTGTCTTGAAGTCTTTCAAAAGTGTATGAATACATATTAAAACACTACATGTATATACATTTTAACTGAGTCGTTAAGTCATCGTTAGTCGTTACATGTAAGTGTTGTTTTGAAACCTTTAGGTTAACGATCTTGTTAAATGTTGTTAACCCAATGTTTATAATATCAAAAGAGATTTTAAATTATTATATTATCATGATATTATGATGTACTAATATCTCTTAATATGATATATATACATTAAATGTCGTTACAACGATAATCGTTACATATATGTCTCGTTTCAAAACCATTAAGTTAGTAGTCTTGTTTTTACATATGTAGTTCATTGTTAATATACTTAATGATATGTTTACTTATCATAATATCATGTTAACTATATATATAACCATATATATGTTATCATATAGTTTTTACAAGTTTTAACGTTCGTGAATCACCGGTCAACTTGGGTGGTCAATTGTCTATATGAAACCTGTTTCAATTAATCAAGTCTTAACAAGTTTGATTGCTTAACATGTTGGAAACATTTAATCATGTAAATATCAATCTCAATTAATATATATAAACATGGAAAAGTTCGGGTCACTACAGTGGGGAGCTCCTGTTTTGTTTGTCAAGAAGAAAGATGGTACATTCAGGTTGTGTATCGACTACCGAGAGTTGAACAAACTTACCATCAAGAACTGCTACCCACTACCGAGAATCGATGACTTATTTGATCAACTACAAGGCTCGTCTGTTTATTCAAAGATTGACTTACGTTCCGGGTATCATCAAATGCGGGTGAAAGAAGATGATATTCCAAAGACTGCTTTCAGAACACGTTACGGTCATTACGAGTTTATGGTCATGCCGTTTGGTTTAACTAATGCACCAGCTGTGTTCATGGACCTTATGAACCGAGTGTGTGGACCATACCTTGACAAGTTTGTCATTGTTTTCATTGATGACATACTTATTTACTCAAAGAATGACCAAGAACACGGTGAACATTTGAGAAAGGTGTTAGAAGTATTGAGGAAGGAAGAATTGTACGCTAAGTTTTCAAAGTGTGCATTTTGGTTGGAAGAAGTTCAATTCCTCGGTCACATAGTGAACAAAGAAGGTATTAAGGTGGATCCGGCAAAGATAGAAACTGTTGAAAAGTGGGAAACCCCGAAAACTCCGAAACACATACGCCAGTTTTTAGGACTAGCTGGTTACTACAGAAGGTTCATCCAAGACTTTTCCAGAATTGCAAAACCCTTGACTGCATTAACGCATAAAGGGAAGAAATTTGAATGGAATGATGAACAAGAGAAAGCGTTTCAGTTATTGAAGGAAAAGCTAACTACGGCACCTATATTGTCATTGCCTGAAGGGAATGATGATTTTGTGATTTATTGTGATGCATCAAAGCAAGGTCTCGGTTGTGTATTAATGCAACGAACGAAGGTGATTGCTTATGCGTCTAGACAATTGAAGATTCACGAACAAAATTATACGACGCATGATTTGGAATTAGGCGCGGTTGTTTTTGCATTAAAGACCTGGAGGCACTACTTATATGGGGTCAAAAGTATTATATATACCGACCACAAAAGTCTTCAACACATATTTAATCAGAAACAACTGAATATGAGGCAGCGTAGGTGGATTGAATTATTGAATGATTACGACTTTGAGATTCGTTACCACCCGGGGAAGGCAAATGTGGTAGCCGATGCCTTGAGCAGGAAGGACAGAGAACCCATTCGAGTAAAATCTATGAATATAATGATTCATAATAACATTACTACTCAAATAAAGGAGGCGCAACAAGGAGTTTTAAAAGAGGGAAATTTAAAGGATGAAATACCCAAAGGATCGGAGAAGCATCTTAATATTCGGGAAGACGGAACCCGGTATAGGGCTGAAAGGATTTGGGTACCAAAATTTGGAGATATGAGAGAAATGGTACTTAGAGAAGCTCATAAAACCAGATACTCAATACATCCTGGAACGGGGAAGATGTACAAGGATCTTAAGAAACATTTTTGGTGGCCGGGTATGAAAGCCAATGTTGCTAAATACGTAGGAGAATGTTTGACGTGTTCTAAGGTCAAAGCTGAGCATCAGAAACCATCAGGTCTACTTCAACAACCCGAAATCCCGGAATGGAAATGGGAAAACATTACCATGGATTTCATCACTAAATTGCCAAGGACTGCAAGTGGTTTTGATACTATTTGGGTAATAGTTGACCGTCTCACCAAATCAGCACACTTCTTGCCAATAAGAGAAGATGACAAGATGGAGAAGTTAGCACGACTGTATTTGAAGGAAGTCATCTCCAGACATGGAATATCAATCTCTATTATCTCTGATAGGGATGGCAGATTTATTTCAAGATTCTGGCAGACATTACAGCAAGCATTAGGAACTCGTCTAGATATGAGTACTGCCTATCATCTACAAACTGATGGGCAGAGCGAAAGGACGATACAAACGCTTGAAGACATGCTACGAGCATGTGTTATTGATTTCGGAAACAGTTGGGATCGACATCTACCGTTAGCAGAATTTTCCTACAACAACAGCTACCATTCAAGCATTGAGATGGCGCCGTTTGAAGCACTTTATGGTAGAAAGTGCAGGTCTCTGATTTGTTGGAGTGAAGTGGGGGATAGACAGATTACGGGTCCGGAGATTATACAAGAAACTACCGAGAAGATCATCCAAATTCAACAACGGTTGAAAACCGCCCAAAGTCGACAAAAGAGCTACGCTGACATTAAAAGAAAAGATATAGAATTTGAAATTGGAGAGATGGTCATGCTTAAAGTTGCACCTTGGAAAGGCGTTGTTCGATTTGGTAAACGAGGGAAATTAAATCCAAGGTATATTGGACCATTCAAGATTATTGATCGTATCGGACCAGTAGCTTACCGACTAGAGTTACCTCAACAACTCGCGGCTGTACATAACACTTTCCACATCTCGAATTTAAAGAAATGTTTTGCTAAAGAAGATCTCACTATTCCGTTAGATGAAATCCAAATCAACGAAAAAAATTGGTTTTTCTAAACAAATGTGGATAACGACGGCTCGTATTAGGGGAACATCATATATCCCTAGAAACTTGGCAAAACGAACCAAAACCGAAGAAGAAGAAACGAGCGAGTCGGAATAAGATAGTTGTATTCGTGTGGTGTAATATATGTAATATAGTGTTCTTATGCTTTATGATATATGTAAAAATTGCTTGTATTAATAAGTATTTTTTTATGAAACTAACTCTTGTCTATTTTACAGTTTAAAAACACAAAATGGATAGACAACCCAATATTTTAAGAGACCTACCCGGAGACATGATTGATGAAATCTTGTCTAGAGTCGGCCAGAATTCTTCGGCACAACTATTTAAGGCGCGATCAGTTTGTAAGACATTCGAAGAACGTTCCAAGAATGTCTTGGTTTATAAGAGACTTTCGTTTGAAAGGTGGGGGATATCACATTGGGAAACCCATAAGTTACGATGTGTTTACTTTGACGCATATATTGCGGGGAACCCAAATGCTATTTTACGCAACGGGTTAAGAAATTATTTTGACTCAATATATCCGAATATTGGACTTCGTGATTTAGAAAAAGCGGCTAACATGCAACATAAAGAAGCATGTTATGCTTACGGATTAGTAATGTTCGCTTCTCACCAAAGTGAGAACAAGAACATCGGGCTACAACTATTAAACAAAACGTTTCCACAAGTGACGGAGTCGGTAATTGGGGTAAGAAATGAGGTTTTTAGATTATTACGGGACTGTTGGACATTACGTAACCCTCGTCCCTTTGACGACGTTACAACACGCTGTCTTATGAACGGCCATAACGGTTATGTTGCACAAGACCAAGGATGGGAAGTAGTCTAGTAAAACCAGAATGCATGACTTGTTTCTGGACGTATGAATTACGTGTCTTTATTGCCTTTGCTGAACGACTTGTGTACTAGCTAGAATTATCTTCACAACTATCTTGTATCAAAGTTATTGTGTGCTATATTTCATGCTTTATGTAAAATAAGCGGTATTGTAAGTTTGTAAAATATTGTATAAAAGTTTGAACGCGAAATATTATTATAATCAGTTTTTCATATAGAATTGTAGTAGTTGAATTGTATATTAGCTACTAAGTATGAACTTAACGGGTAGGTACTACCCGAATTTAAACTTATAAAACGCTAATATGAAGAAAAAGCTTTTATAAATGAGTTCATATTATGCTACGAAATACTATTAACTACTCTTAATATTCTGTATGATTAACTTGTTCCATTTAACTATTTTGAAGGAAATGGCACCGACTACTCGACACACCGTGAATATGAATGAAGAGGAATTCCGTACTTTTCTAGCTTCAAACATAGCTGCAGTACAGGCTGCGCTACATACCAACAATAACCTTGGATCTAGCAGTACAGGAAATCGTGTAGGATGCACCAACAAAGAATTCACTGCCTGCAAACCTTTGGAATTTGATGGAACCGAAGGACCGATCGGATTGAAACGGTGGATCGAGAAGGTCGAATCGGTGTTTGCCATAAGTAAGTGTACTGAAGAGGACAAAGTAAAGTACGCTACGCATACCTTCACAGGTTCTGCGTTAACATGGTGGAATACCTATCTAGAGCAAGTGGGACAAGACGATGCGTACGCACTACCGTGGTCAGCATTCAAGCACTTGATGAACGAGAAGTACCGTCCCAAAACTGAGGTCAATAAGCTCAAGACAGAACTTAGAGGGTTACGAACCCAAGGATTTGATATTACCACGTACGAAAGACGATTCACAGAATTGTGCCTATTGTGTCCGGGAGCATTCGAAGATGAGGAAGAGAAGATCGACGCGTTTGTGAAAGGATTACCGGAAAGAATCCAAGAAGATATAAGTTCACACGAGCCCGCCTCCATACAACAGGCATGTAGAATGGCTCACAAACTCGTGAACCAAATTGAAGAAAGAATTAAAGAACAGACTGCTGAAGAGGCTAATGTGAAGCAAGTCAAAAGAAAGTGGGAGGAAAACGGTGATAAGAATCACCAATACAACAACAACAGCAATTACAACAATAATCGCAACAATTATCCCAACAATCGCAACATCAATCGCAACTACAACAAACGGCCCAACAACAACAACAACAACAACAACAACAACAGCAACTACAACAATCATCCCAACAACAATAATAACCGCAACAACAACAACAATCAGAAGCAGCTATGCCAAAGGTGTGAAAAGAATCACTCGGGGTTCTGCACCAAATTTTGCAACAAGTGTAAAAGAAATGGTCATAGCGCGGTGAAGTGTGAGGTCTACGGACCAGGGGTTAATAGAATGAAAGGAACAAATGGTGTCGGAATGAGTAATAGCGGAGCAAGTAGTGTCGGAGCAAGTTATGCCAATGTAGTTTGTTATAAATGTGGAAAACCGGGCCACATTATTAGAAATTGCCCGAACCAGGAGAACACGAATGGACAAGGCCGCGGAAGAGTTTTCAATATTAATGCGGCAGAGGCACAGGAAGACCCGGAGCTTGTTACGGGTACGTTTCTTATTGACAATAAATCTGCTTACGTTTTATTTGATTCGGGTGCGGATAGAAGCTATATGAGTAGAGATTTTTGTGCTAAATTAAGTTGTCCATTGACGCCTTTGGATAGTAAATTTTTACTCGAATTAGCAAATGGTAAATTAATTTCAGCAGATAATATATGTCGGAATCGAGAAATTAAACTGGTTAGCGAAACATTTAAGATTGATTTGATACCAGTAGAGTTAGGGAGTTTTGATGTGATAATCGGTATGGACTGGTTGAAAGAAGTGAAAGCGGAGATCGTTTGTTACAAAAATGCAATTCGCATTATACGAGAAAAAGGAAAACCCTTAATGGTGTACGGAGAAAAGGGCAACACGAAGCTACATCTTATTAGTAATTTGAAGGCACAAAAACTAATAAGAAAAGGTTGCTATGCTGTTCTAGCACACGTCGAGAAAGTACAAACTGAAGAAAAGAGCATCAATGATGTTCCCGTCGCAAAAGAATTTCCTGATGTATTTCCGAAAGAATTACCGGGATTACCCCCACATCGATCCGTTGAATTTCAAATAGATCTTGTACCAGGAGCTGCACCAATAGCTCGTGCTCCTTACAGACTCGCACCCAGCGAGATGAAAGAACTACAAAGCCAATTACAAGAACTTTTAGAGCGTGGTTTCATTCGACCAAGCACATCACCGTGGGTGAAATGTCCCGTTCTTATTGATTAAAAACGTTCCATATTAATTGATTTCGTTGCGAGGTTTTGACCTCTATATGAGACGTTTTTCAAAGACTGCATTCATTTTAAAACAAACCATAACCTTTATTTCATCAATAAAGGTTTAAAAAGCTTTACGTAGATTATCAAATAATGATAATCTAAAATATCCTGTTTACACACGACCATTACATAATGGTTTACAATACAAATATTTTACAACAAAATAAGTTTCTTGAATGCAATTTTTACACAATATCATACAAGCATGGACTCCAAATCTTGTCCTTATTTTAGTATGCAACAGCGGAAGCTCTTAATAATCACCTGAGAATAAACATGCTTAAAACGTCAACAAAAATGTTGGTGAGTTATAGGTTTAACCTATATATATCAAATCGTAACAATAGACCACAAGATTTCATATTTCAATACACATCCCATACATAGAGATAAAAATCATTCATATGGTGAACACCCGGTAATCGACATTAACAAGATGCATATATAAGAATATCCCCATCATTCCGGGACACCCTTCGGATATGATATAAATTTCGAAGTACTAAAACATCCGGTACTTTGGATGGGGCTTGTTGGGCCCGATAGATCTATCTTTAGGATTCGCGTCAATTAGGGTGTCTGTTCCCTAATTCTTAGATTACCAGACTTAATAAAAAGGGGCATATTCGATTTCGATAATTCAACCATAGAATGTAGTTTCACGTACTTGTGTCTATTTTGTAAATCATTTATAAAACCTGCATGTATTCTCATCCCAAAAATATTAGATTTTAAAAGTGGGACTATAACTCACTTTCACAGATTTTTTTTACTTCGTCGGGAAGTAAGACTTGGCCACTGGTTGATTCACGAACCTATAACAATATATACATATATATCAAAGTATGTTCAAAATATATTTACAACACTTTTAATATATTTTGATGTTTTAAGTTTATTAAGTCAGCTGTCCTCGTTAGTAACCTACAACTAGTTGTCCACAGTTAGATGTACAGAAATAAATCGATAAATATTATCTTGAATCAATCCACGACCCAGTGTATACGTATCTCAGTATTGATCACAACTCAAACTATATATATTTTGGAATCAACCTCAACCCTGTATAGCTAACTCCAACATTCACATATAGAGTGTCTATGGTTGTTCCGAAATATATATAGATGTGTCGACATGATAGGTCGAAACATTGTATACGTGTCTATGGTATCTCAAGATTACATAATATACAATACAAGTTGATTAAGTTATGGTTGGAATAGATTTGTTACCAATTTTCACGTAGCTAAAATGAGAAAAATTATCCAATCTTGTTTTACCCATAACTTCTTCATTTTAAATCCGTTTTGAGTGAATCAAATTGCTATGGTTTCATATTGAACTCTATTTTATGAATCTAAACAGAAAAAGTATTGGTTTATAGTCGGAAAAATAAGTAACAAGTCGTTTTTGTAAAGGTAGTCATTTCAGTCGAAAGAACGACGTCTAGATGACCATTTTAGAAAACATACTTCCACTTTGAGTTTAACCATAATTTTTTGATATAGTTTCATGTTCATAATAAAAATCATTTTCTCAGAATAACAACTTTTAAATCAAAGTTTATCATAGTTTTTAATTAACTAACCCAAAACAGCCCGCGGTGTTACTACGACGGCGTAAATCCGGTTTTACGGTGTTTTTCGTGTTTCCAGGTTTTAAATCATTAAGTTAGCATATCATATAGATATAGAACATGTGTTTAGTTGATTTTAAAAGTCAAGTTAGAAGGATTAACTTTTGTTTGCGAACAAGTTTAGAATTAACTAAACTATGTTCTAGTGATTACAAGTTTAAACCTTCGAATAAGATAGCTTTATATGTATGAATCGAATGATGTTATGAACATCATTACTACCTTAAGTTCCTTGGATAAACCTACTGGAAAAGAGAAAAATGGATCTAGCTTCAATGGATCCTTGGATGGCTCGAAGTTCTTGAAGCAGAATCATGACACGAAAACAAGTTCAAGTAAGATCATCACTTGAAATAAGATTGTTATAGTTATAGAAATTGAACCAAAGTTTGAATATGATTATTACCTTGTATTAGAATGATAACCTACTGTAAGAAACAAAGATTTCTTGAGGTTGGATGATCACCTTACAAGATTGGAAGTGAGCTAGCAAACTTGAAAGTATTCTTGATTTTATGAAACTAGAACTTTTGGAATTTATGAAGAACACTTAGAACTTGAAGATAGAACTTGAGAGAGATCAATTAGATGAAGAAAATTGAAGAATGAAAGTGTTTGTAGGTGTTTTTGGTCGTTGGTGTATGGATTAGATATAAAGGATATGTAATTTTGTTTTCATGTAAATAAGTCATGAATGATTACTCATATTTTTGTAATTTTATGAGATATTTCATGCTAGTTGCCAAATGATGGTTCCCACATGTGTTAGGTGATTCACATGGGCTGCTAAGAGCTGATCATTGGAGTGTATATACCAATAGTACATACATCTAAAAGCTGTGTATTGTACGAGTACGAATACGGGTGCATACGAGTAGAATTGTTGATGAAACTGAACGAGGATGTAATTGTAAGCATTTTTGTTAAGTAGAAGTATTTTGATAAGTGTCTTGAAGTCTTTCAAAAGTGTATGAATACATATTAAAACACTACATGTATATACATTTTAACTGAGTCGTTAAGTCATCGTTAGTCGTTACATGTAAGTGTTGTTTTGAAACCTTTAGGTTAACGATCTTGTTAAATGTTGTTAACCCAATGTTTATAATATCAAAAGAGATTTTAAATTATTATATTATCATGATATTATGATGTACTAATATCTCTTAATATGATATATATACATTAAATGTCGTTACAACGATAATCGTTACATATATGTCTCGTTTCAAAACCATTAAGTTAGTAGTCTTGTTTTTACATATGTAGTTCATTGTTAATATACTTAATGATATGTTTACTTATCATAATATCATGTTAACTATATATATAACCATATATATGTTATCATATAGTTTTTACAAGTTTTAACGTTCGTGAATCACCGGTCAACTTGGGTGGTCAATTGTCTATATGAAACCTGTTTCAATTAATCAAGTCTTAACAAGTTTGATTGCTTAACATGTTGGAAACATTTAATCATGTAAATATCAATCTCAATTAATATATATAAACATGGAAAAGTTCGGGTCACTACAGTGGGGAGCTCCTGTTTTGTTTGTCAAGAAGAAAGATGGTACATTCAGGTTGTGTATCGACTACCGAGAGTTGAACAAACTTACCATCAAGAACTGCTACCCACTACCGAGAATCGATGACTTATTTGATCAACTACAAGGCTCGTCTGTTTATTCAAAGATTGACTTACGTTCCGGGTATCATCAAATGCGGGTGAAAGAAGATGATATTCCAAAGACTGCTTTCAGAACACGTTACGGTCATTACGAGTTTATGGTCATGCCGTTTGGTTTAACTAATGCACCAGCTGTGTTCATGGACCTTATGAACCGAGTGTGTGGACCATACCTTGACAAGTTTGTCATTGTTTTCATTGATGACATACTTATTTACTCAAAGAATGACCAAGAACACGGTGAACATTTGAGAAAGGTGTTAGAAGTATTGAGGAAGGAAGAATTGTACGCTAAGTTTTCAAAGTGTGCATTTTGGTTGGAAGAAGTTCAATTCCTCGGTCACATAGTGAACAAAGAAGGTATTAAGGTGGATCCGGCAAAGATAGAAACTGTTGAAAAGTGGGAAACCCCGAAAACTCCGAAACACATACGCCAGTTTTTAGGACTAGCTGGTTACTACAGAAGGTTCATCCAAGACTTTTCCAGAATTGCAAAACCCTTGACTGCATTAACGCATAAAGGGAAGAAATTTGAATGGAATGATGAACAAGAGAAAGCGTTTCAGTTATTGAAGGAAAAGCTAACTACGGCACCTATATTGTCATTGCCTGAAGGGAATGATGATTTTGTGATTTATTGTGATGCATCAAAGCAAGGTCTCGGTTGTGTATTAATGCAACGAACGAAGGTGATTGCTTATGCGTCTAGACAATTGAAGATTCACGAACAAAATTATACGACGCATGATTTGGAATTAGGCGCGGTTGTTTTTGCATTAAAGACCTGGAGGCACTACTTATATGGGGTCAAAAGTATTATATATACCGACCACAAAAGTCTTCAACACATATTTAATCAGAAACAACTGAATATGAGGCAGCGTAGGTGGATTGAATTATTGAATGATTACGACTTTGAGATTCGTTACCACCCGGGGAAGGCAAATGTGGTAGCCGATGCCTTGAGCAGGAAGGACAGAGAACCCATTCGAGTAAAATCTATGAATATAATGATTCATAATAACATTACTACTCAAATAAAGGAGGCGCAACAAGGAGTTTTAAAAGAGGGAAATTTAAAGGATGAAATACCCAAAGGATCGGAGAAGCATCTTAATATTCGGGAAGACGGAACCCGGTATAGGGCTGAAAGGATTTGGGTACCAAAATTTGGAGATATGAGAGAAATGGTACTTAGAGAAGCTCATAAAACCAGATACTCAATACATCCTGGAACGGGGAAGATGTACAAGGATCTTAAGAAACATTTTTGGTGGCCGGGTATGAAAGCCAATGTTGCTAAATACGTAGGAGAATGTTTGACGTGTTCTAAGGTCAAAGCTGAGCATCAGAAACCATCAGGTCTACTTCAACAACCCGAAATCCCGGAATGGAAATGGGAAAACATTACCATGGATTTCATCACTAAATTGCCAAGGACTGCAAGTGGTTTTGATACTATTTGGGTAATAGTTGACCGTCTCACCAAATCAGCACACTTCTTGCCAATAAGAGAAGATGACAAGATGGAGAAGTTAGCACGACTGTATTTGAAGGAAGTCATCTCCAGACATGGAATATCAATCTCTATTATCTCTGATAGGGATGGCAGATTTATTTCAAGATTCTGGCAGACATTACAGCAAGCATTAGGAACTCGTCTAGACATGAGTACTGCCTATCATCTACAAACTGATGGGCAGAGCGAAAGGACGATACAAACGCTTGAAGACATGCTACGAGCATGTGTTATTGATTTCGGAAACAGTTGGGATCGACATCTACCGTTAGCAGAATTTTCCTACAACAACAGCTACCATTCAAGCATTGAGATGGCGCCGTTTGAAGCACTTTATGGTAGAAAGTGCAGGTCTCTGATTTGTTGGAGTGAAGTGGGGGATAGACAGATTACGGGTCCGGAGATTATACAAGAAACTACCGAGAAGATCATCCAAATTCAACAACGGTTGAAAACCGCCCAAAGTCGACAAAAGAGCTACGCTGACATTAAAAGAAAAGATATAGAATTTGAAATTGGAGAGATGGTCATGCTTAAAGTTGCACCTTGGAAAGGCGTTGTTCGATTTGGTAAACGAGGGAAATTAAATCCAAGGTATATTGGACCATTCAAGATTATTGATCGTATCGGACCAGTAGCTTACCGACTAGAGTTACCTCAACAACTCGCGGCTGTACATAACACTTTCCACATCTCGAATTTAAAGAAATGTTTTGCTAAAGAAGATCTCACTATTCCGTTAGATGAAATCCAAATCAACGAAAAACTTCAATTCATCGAAGAACCCGTCGAAATAATGGATCGTGAGGTTAAAAGACTTAAGCAAAACAAGATACCAATTGTTAAGGTTCGATGGAATGCTCGTAGAGGACCCGAGTTCACCTGGGAGCTTGAAGATCAGATGAAGAAGAAATACCCGCATCTATTTCCAGAAGATTCGTCAACACCTTCAACAGCTTAAAATTTCGGGACGAAATTTATTTAACGGGTAGGTACTGTAGTGACCCGAACTTTTCCATGTTTATATATATTAATTGAGATTGATATTTACATGATTAAATGTTTCCAACATGTTAAGCAATCAAACTTGTTAAGACTTGATTAATTGAAATATGTTTCATATAGACAATTGACCACCCAAGTTGACCGGTGATTCACGAACGTTAAAACTTGTAAAAACTATATGATGACATATATATGGATATATATATAGTTAACATGATACTATGATAAGTAAACATATCATTAAGTATATTAACAATGAACTACATATGTAAAAACAAGACTACTAACTTAATGATTTTTAAACGAGACATATATGTAACGATTATCGTTGTAAAGACATTTAATGTATATATATCATATTAAGAGATATTCATACATGATAATATAATGATAATATAATAATTTAAAATCTCATTTGATATTATAAACATTGGGTTAACAACATTTAACAAGATCGTTAACCTAAAGGTTTCAAAACAACACTTACATGTAACGACTAACGATGACTTAAAGACTCAGTTAAAATGTATATACATGTAGTGTTTTAATATGTATTTATACACTTTTGAAAGACTTCAATACACTTATCAAAATACTTCTACTTAACAAAAATGCTTACAATTACATCCTCGTTCAGTTTCATCAACAATTCTACTCGTATGCACCCGTATTCGTACTCGTACAATACACAGCTTTTAGATGTATGTACTATTGGTATATACACTCCAATGATCAGCTCTTAGCAGCCCATGGGAGTCACCTAACACATGTGGGAACCATCATTTGGCAACTAGCATGAAATATCTCATAAAATTACAAAAATATGAGTAATCATTCATGACTTATTTACATGAAAACAAAATTACATATCCTTTATATCTAATCAATACACCAATGACCAAAAATACCTACAAACACTTTCATTCTTCAATTTTCTTCATCTAATTGATCTCTCTCAAGTTCTATCTTCAAGTTCTAAGTGTTCTTCATAAATTCCAAAAGTTCTAGTTTCATAAAATCAAGAATACTTTCAAGTTTGCTAGCTCACTTCCAATCTTGTAAGGTGATCATCCAACCTCAAGAAATCTTTGTTTCTTACAGTAGGTTATCATTCTAATACAAGGTAATAATCATATTCAAACTTTGGTTCAATTTCTATAACTATAACAATCTTATTTCAAGTGATGATCTTACTTGAACTTGTTTTCGTGTCATGATTCTGCTTCAAGAACTTCGAGCCATCCAAGGATCCATTGAAGCTAGATCCATTTTTCTCTTTTCCAGTAGGTTTATCCAAGGAACTTAAGGTAGTAATGATGTTCATAACATCATTCGATTCATACATATAAAGCTATCTTATTCGAAGGTTTAAACTTGTAATCACTAGAACATAGTTTAGTTAATTCTAAACTTGTTCGCAAACAAAAGTTAATCCTTCTAACTTGACTTTTAAAATCAACTAAACACATGTTCTATATCTATATGATATGCTAACTTAATGATTTAAAACCTGGAAACACGAAAAACACCGTAAAACCGGATTTACGCCGTCGTAGTAACACCGCGGGCTGTTTTGGGTTAGTTAATTAAAAACTATGATAAACTTTGATTTTAAAGTTGTTATTCTGAGAAAATGATTTTTATTATGAACATGAAACTATATCCAAAAATTATGATTAAACTCAAAGTGGAAGTATGTTTTCTAAAATGGTTCATCTAGACATCGTTCTTTCGACTGAAATGACTACCTTTACAAAAACGACTTGTAACTTATTTTTCCGACTATAAACCTATACTTTTCTGTTTATATTCATAAAATAGAGTTCAATATGAAACCATAGCAATTTGATTCACTCAAAACGGATTTATAATGAAGAAGTTATGGGTAAAACAAGATTGGATAATTTTTCTCATTTTAGCTACGTGAAAATTGGTAACAAATCTATTCCAACCATAACTTAATCAACTTGTATTGTATATTATGTAATCTTGAGATACCATAGACACGTATACAATGTTTCGACCTATCATGTCGACACATCTATATATATTTCGGAACAACCATAGACACTCTATATGTGAATGTTGGAGTTAGCTATACAGGGTTGAGGTTGATTCCAAAATATATATAGTTTGAGTTGTGATCAATACTGAGATACGTATACACTGGGTCGTGGATTGATTCAAGATAATATTTATCGATTTATTTATGTACATCTAACTGTGGACAACTAGTTGTAGGTTACTAACGAGGACAGCTGACTTAATAAACTTAAAACATCAAAATATATTAAAAGTGTTGTAAATATATTTTGAACATACTTTGATATATATGTATATATTGTTATAGGTTCGTGAATCAACCAGTGGCCAAGTCTTACTTCCCGACGAAGTAAAAATCTGTGAAAGTGAGTTATAGTCCCACCTTTAAAATCTAATATTTTTGGGATGAGAATACATGCAGGTTTTATAAATGATTTACAAAATAGACACAAGTACGCGAAACTACATTCTATGGTTGAATTATCGAAATCGAATATGCCCCTTTTTATTAAGTCTGGTAATCTAAGAATTAGGGAACAGACACCCTAATTGACGCGAATCCTAAAGATAGATCTATTGGGCCTAACAAACCCCATCCAAAGTACCAGATGCTTTAGTACTTCGAAATTTATATCATATCCGAAGGGTATCCCGGAATGATGGGGATATTCTTATATATGCATCTTGTTAATGTCGGTTACCAGGTGTTCACCATATGAATGATTTTTATCTCTATGTATGGGATGTGTATTGAAATATGAAATCTTGTGGTCTATTGTTACGATTTGATATATATAGGTTAAACCTATAACTCACCAACATTTTTGTTGACGTTTAAAGCATGTTTATTCTCAGGTGAATATTAAGAGCTTCTGCTGTTGCATACTAAAATAAGGACAAGATTTGGAGTCCATGTTTGTATGATATTGTGTAAAAACTGCATTCAAGAAACTGATTTCGATGTAACATATTTGTATTGTAAACCATTATGTAATGGTCGTGTGTAAACAGGATATTTTAGATTATCATTATTTGATAATCTACGTAAAGCTTTTTAAACCTTTATTTATGAAATAAAGGTTATGGTTTGTTTTAAAAATGAATGCAGTCTTTGAAAAACGTCTCATATAGAGGTCAAAACCTCGCAACGAAATCAATTAATATGGAACGTTTTTAATCAATAAGAACGGGACATTTCAGTGTACCTACCCGTTAAATAAATTTCGTCCCGAAATTTTAAGCTGTTGAAGGTGTTGACGAATCTTCTGGAAATAGATGCGGGTATTTCTTCTTCATCTGATCTTCACGCTCCCAGGTGAACTCGGGTCCTATACGAGCATTCCATCGAACCTTAACAATTGTTATCTTGTTTTGCTTAAGTCTTTTAACCTCACGATCCATTATTTCGACGGGTTCTTCGATGAATTGAAGTTTTTCGTTGATTTGGATTTCATCTAACGGAATAGTGAGATCTTCTTTAGCAAAACATTTCTTTAAATTCGAGACGTGGAAAGTGTTATGTACAGCCGCGAGTTGTTGAGGTAACTCTAGTCGGTAAGCTACTGGTCCGACACGATCAATAATCTTGAATGGTCAAATATACCTTGGATTTAATTTCCCTCGTTTACCAAATCGAACAACGCCTTTCCAAGGTGCAACTTTAAGCATGACCATCTCTCCAATTTTAAATTCTATATCTTTTCTTTTAATGTCAGCGTAGCTCTTTTGTCGACTTTGGGCGGTTTTCAACCGTTGTTGAATTTGGATGATCTTCTCGGTAGTTTCTTGTATAATCTCCGGACCCGTAATCTGTCTATCCCCCACTTCACTCCAACAAATCGGAGACCTGCACTTTCTACCATAAAGTGCTTCAAACGGCGCCATCTCAATGCTTGAATGGTAGCTGTTGTTGTAGGAAAATTCTGCTAACGGTAGATGTCGATCCCAACTGTTTCCGAAATCAATAACACATGCTCGTAGCATGTCTTCAAGCGTTTGTATCGTCCTTTCGCTCTGCCCATCAGTTTGTGGATGATAGGCAGTACTCATGTCTAGACGAGTTCCTAATGCTTGCTGTAATGTCTGCCAGAATCTTGAAATAAATCTGCCATCCCTATCAGAGATAATAGAGATTGGTATTCCATGTCTGGAGACGACTTCCTTCAAATACAGTCGTGCTAACTTCTCCATCTTGTCATCTTCTCTTATTGGCAGGAAGTGTGCTGATTTGGTGAGACGATCAACTATTACCCAAATAGTATCAAAACCACTTGCAGTCCTTGGCAATTCTCCTACGTATTTAGCAACATCGGCTTTCATACCCGGCCACCAAAAATGTTTCTTGAGATCCTTGTACATCTTCCCCGTTCCAGGATGTATTGAGTATCTGGTTTTATGAGCTTCTCTAAGTACCATTTCTCTCATATCTCCAAATTTTGGTACCCAAATCCTTTCAGCCCTATACCGGGTTCCGTCTTCCCGAATATTAAGATGCTTCTCCGATCCTTTGGGTATTTCATCCTTTAAATTTCCCTCTTTTAAAACTCCTTGTTGCGCCTCCTTTATTTGAGTAGTAATGTTATTATGAATCATTATATTCATAGATTTTACTCGAATGGGTTCTCTGTCCTTCCTGCTCAAGGCATCGGCTACCACATTTGCCTTCCCCGGGTGGTAACGAATCTCAAAGTCGTAATCATTCAATAATTCAATCCACCTACGCTGCCTCATATTCAGTTGTTTCTGATTAAATATGTGTTGAAGACTTTTGTGGTCGGTATATATAATACTTTTGACCCCATATAAGTAGTGCCTCCAAGTCTTTAATGCAAAAACAACCGCGCCTAATTCCAAATCATGCGTCGTATAATTTTGTTCGTGAATCTTCAATTGTCTAGACGCATAAGCAATCACCTTCGTTCGTTGCATTAATACACAACCGAGACCTTGCTTTGATGCATCACAATAAATCACAAAATCATCATTCCCTTCAGGCAATGACAATATAGGTGCCGTAGTTAGCTTTTTCTTCAATAACTAAAACGCTTTCTCTTGTTCATCATTCCATTCAAATTTCTTCCCTTTATGCGTTAATGCAGTCAAGGGTTTTGCTATTCTGGAAAAGTCTTGGATGAACCTTCTGTAGTAACCAGCTAGTCCTAAAAACTGGCGTATTTGTTTTGGAGTTTTCGGGGTTTCCCACTTTTCAACAGTTTCTATCTTTGCCGGATCCACCTTAATACCTTCTTTGTTCACTATGTGACCGAGGAATTGAACTTCTTCCAACCAAAATGCACACTTTGAAAACTTAGCGTACAATTCTTCCTTCCTCAATACTTCTAACACCTTTCTCAAATGTTCACCGTGTTCTTGGTCATTCTTTGAGTAAATAAGTATGTCATCAATGAAAATAATGACAAACTTGTCAAGGTATGGTCCACACACTCGGTTCATAAGGTTCATGAACACAGCTGGTGCATTAGTTAAACCAAACGGCATGACCATAAACTCGTAATGACCGTAACGTGTTCTGAAAGCAGTCTTTGGAATATCATCTTCTTTCACCCGCATTTGATGATACCCGGAACGTAAGTCAATCTTTGAATAAACAGACGAGCCTTGTAGTTGATCAAATAAGTCATCGATTCTCGGTAGTGGGTAGCGGTTCTTGATGGTAAGTTTGTTCAACTCTCGGTAGTCGATACACAACCTGAATGTACCATCTTTCTTCTTGACAAACAAAACAGGAGCTCCCCACGGTGATGTGCTTGGTCGAATGAAACCACGCTCTAAAAGTTCTTGTAATTGGCTTTGTAGTTCTTTCATCTCGCTGGGTGCGAGTCTGTAAGGAGCATGAGCTATTGGTGCAGCTCCTGGTACAAGATCTATTTGAAATTCAACGGATCGATGTGGGGGTAATCCCGGTAATTCTTTCGGAAATACATTAGGAAATTCTTTTGCGACGGGAACATCATTGATGCTCTTTTCTTCAGTTTGTACTTTCTCGACGTGTGCTAGAACAGCATAGCAACCTTTTCTTATTAGTTTTTGTGCTTTCAAATTACTAATAAGATGTAGCTTCGTGTTGCCCTTTTCTCCGTACACCATTAAGGGTTTTCCTTTTTCTCGTATAATGCGAATTGCATTTTTGTAACAAACGATCTCCGCTTTCACTTCTTTCAACCAGTCCATACCGATTATCACATCAAAACTCCCTAACTCTACTGGTATCAAATCAATCTTAAATGTTTCGCTAACCAGTTTAATTTCTCGATTCCGACATATATTATCTGCTGAAATTAATTTACCATTTGCTAATTCGAGTAAAAATTTACTATCCAAAGGGGTCAATGGACAACTTAATTTAGCACAAAAATCTCTACTCATATAGCTTCTATCCGCACCCGAATCAAATAAAACGTAAGCAGATTTATTGTCAATAAGAAACGTACCCGTAACAAGCTCCGGGTCTTCCTGTGCCTCTGCCGCATTAATATTGAAAACTCTTCCACGGCCTTGTCCATTCGTGTTCTCCTGGTTCGGGCAATTTCTAATAATGTGGCCCGGTTTTCCACATTTATAACAAACTACATTGGCATAACTTGCTCCGACACTACTTGCTCCGCCATTACTCGTTCTGACACCATTTGTTCCTTTCGTTCTATTAACCCCTGGTCCGTAGACCTCACACTTCGCCGCGCTATGACCATTTCTTTTACACTTGTTGCAAAATTTGGTGCAGAACCCCGAGTGATTCTTTTCACACCTTTGGCATAGCTGCTTCTGATTGTTGTTGTTGTTGCGGTTATTATTGTTGTTGGGATGATTGTTGTAGTTGCTGTTGTTGTTGTTGTTGTTGTTGGGCCGTTTGTTGTAGTTGCGATTGATGTTGCGATTGTTGGGATAATTGTTGCGATTATTGTTGTAATTGCTGTTGTTGTTGTATTGGTGATTCTTATCACCGTTTTCCTCCCACTTTCTTTTGACTTGCTTCACATTGGCCTCTTCAGCAGTCTGTTCTTTAATTCTTTCTTCAATTTGGTTCACGAGTTTGTGAGCCATTCTACATGCCTGTTGTATGGAGGCGGGCTCGTGTGAACTTATATCTTCTTGGATTCTTTCCGGTAATCCTTTCACAAACGCGTCGATCTTCTCTTCCTCATCTTCGAATGCTCCCGGACACAATAGGCACAATTCTGTGAATCGTCTTTCGTACGTGGTAATATCAAATCCTTGGGTTCGTAACCCTCTAAGTTCTGTCTTGAGCTTATTGACCTCGGTTATGGGACGGTACTTCTCGTTCATCAAGTGCTTGAATGCTGACCACGGTAGTGCGTACGCATCGTCTTGTCCCACTTGCTCTAGATAGGTATTCCACCATGTTAACGCAGAACCTGTGAAGGTATGCGTAGCGTACTTTACTTTGTCCTCTTCAGTACACTTACTTATGGCAAACACCGATTCGACCTTCTCGGTCCACCGTTTCAATCCGATCGGTCCTTCGGTTCCATCAAATTCCAAAGGTTTGCAGGCAGTGAATTCTTTGTAGGTGCATCCTACACGATTTCCTGTACTGCTAGATCCAAGGTTATTGTTGGTATGTAGCGCAGCCTGTACTGCGGCTATGTTTGAAGCTAGAAAAGTACGGAATTCCTCTTCATTCATATTCACGGTGTGTCGAGTAGTCGGTGCCATTTCCTTCAAAATAGTTAAATGGAACAAGTTAATCATACAGAATATTAAGAGTAGTTAATAGTATTTCGTAGCATAATATGAACTCATTTATAAAAGCTTTTTCTTCATATTAGCGTTTTATAAGTTTAAATTCGGGTAGTACCTACCCGTTAAGTTCATACTTAGTAGCTAATATACAATTCAACTACTACAATTCTATATGAAAAACTGATTATAATAATATTTCGCGTTCAAACTTTTATTCAATATTTTACAAACTTACAATACCGTTTATTTTACATAAAGCATGAAATATAGCACACAATAACTTTGATACAAGATAGTTGTGAAGATAATTCTAGCTAGTACACAAGTCGTTCAGCAAAGGCAATAAAGACACGTAATTCATACGTCCAGAAACAAGTCATGCATTCTGATTTTACTAGGACTACTTCCCATCCTTGGTCTTGTGCAACATAACCGTTATGGCCGTTGATAAGACAGCGTGTTGCAGCGTCGTCAAAGGGACGAGGGTTACGTAATGTCCAACAGTCCCGTAATAATCTAAAAACCTCATTTCTTACCCCAATTACCGACTCCGTCACTTGTGGAAACGTTTTGTTTAATAGTTGTAGCCCGATGTTCTTGTTCTCACTTTGGTGAGAAACGAACATTACTAATCCGTAAGCATAACATGCTTCTTTATGTTGCATGTTAGCCGCTTTTTCTAAATCACAAAGTCCAATATTCGGATATATTGAGTCAAAATAATTTCTTAACCCGTTGCGTAAAATAGCATTTGGGTTCCCCGCAATATATGCGTCAAAGTAAACACATCGTAACTTATGGGTTTCCCAATGTGATATCCCCCATCTTTCAAACGAAAGTCTCTTATAAACCAAGACATTCTTGGAACGTTCTTCGAATGTCTTACAAACTGATCTCGCCTTAAATAGTTGTGCCGAGGAATTCTGGCCGACTCTAGACAAGATTTCATCAATCATGTCTCCGGGTAGGTCTCTTAAAATATTGGGTTGTCTATCCATTTTGTGTTTTTAAACTGTAAAATAGACAAGAGTTAGATTCATAAAAAAAATACTTATTAATACAAGCAATTTTTACATATATCATAAAGCATACGAACACTATATTACATATATTACACCACACGAATACAACTATCTTATTCCGACTCGCTTGTTTCTTCTTCTTCGGTTTTGGTTCGTTTTGCCAAGTTTCTAGGGATATATGATGTTCCCCTAATACGAGCCGTCGTTATCCACATTTGTTTAGAAAAACCTGGTGGTTTAGAGGTTCCCGGGTCATTGTTACAACTTAAGGACTTCGGGGGTTGACGATACATATAAAGTTCATCGGGGTTGGAATTAGATTTCTCTATTTTTATGCCCTTTCCCTTATTATTTTCTTTTGCCTTTTTAAATTCAGTTGGGGTAATTTCTATAACATCATCGGAATTCTCGTCGGAATCCGATTCATCGGAGAATTGGTAATCCTCCCAATATTTTGCTTCCTTGGCGAAAACACCATTGACCATAATTAACCTTGGTCGGTTGGTTGAGGATTTTCTTTTACTTAACCGTTTTATTATTTCCCCCACCGGTTCCGATTCTTCTTCCGGTTCCGATTCTTCTTCCGGTTCCGATTCTTCTTCCGGTTCCGACTCTTCTTCCGGTTCCTCTTCGGGAACTTGTGAATCAGTCCACGAATCATTCCAATTTACATTTGACTCTTCATTATTATTAGGTGAGTCAATGGAACTTTTTCTAGAGGTAGACATCTATCACATAATATTAAACGCGTTAAGAGATTAATATATCACATAATATTCACATGTTAAAAATATATAGTTTCCAACAAAATTTGTTAAGCAATCATTTTTCAAGTAAACACGGTCGAAGTCCAGACTCACTAATGCATCCTAACAAACTCGATAAGACACACTAATACAAAATTCTGGTTCTCTAAGACCAACGCTCTGATACCAACTGAAATGTCCCGTTCTTATTGACTAAAAACGTTCCATATTAATTGATTTCGTTGCGAGGTTTTGACCTCTATATGAGACGTTTTTCAAAGACTGCATTCATTTTTAAAACAAACCATAACCTTTATTTCATAGATAAAGGTTTTAAAAAGCTTTACGTAGATTATCAAATAATGATAATCTAAAATATCCTGTTTACACACGACCATTACATAATGGTTTACAATACAAATATGTTACAACAAAATAAGTTTCTTGAATGCAATTTTTACACAATATCATACAAGCATGGAATCCAAATCTCGTCCTTATTTAAGTATGCGACAGCGGAAGCTCTTAATAATCACCTGAGAATAAACATGCTTAAAACGTCAACAAAAATGTTGGTGAGTTATAGGTTTAACCTATATATATCAAATCATAATAATAGACCACAAGATTTCATATTTCAATACACATCCCATACATAGAGATAAAAATCATTCATATGGTGAACACCTGGTAACCGACATTAACAAGATGCATATATAAGAATATCCCCATCATTCCGGGATACCCTTCGGATATGATATAAATTTCGAAGTACTAAAGCATCCAGTACTTTGGATGGGGTTTGTTAGGCCCAATAGATCTATCTTTAGGATTCGCGTCAATTAGGGTGTCTGTTCCCTAATTCTTAGATTACCAGACTTAATAAAAAGGGGCATATTCGATTTCGATAATTCAACCATAGAATGTAGTTTCGCGTACTTGTGTCTATTTTATAAATCATTTATAAAACCTGCATGTATTCTCATCCCAAAAATATTAGATTTTAAAAGTGGGACTATAACTCACTTTCACAGATTTTTACTTCGTCGGGAAGTAAGACTTGGCCACTGGTTGATTCACGAACCTATAACAATATATACATATATATCAAAGTATGTTCAAAATATATTTACAACACTTTTAATATATTTTGATGTTTTAAGTTTCTTAAGTCAGCTGTCCTCGTTAGTAACCTACAACTAGTTGTCCACAGTTAGATGTACAGAAATAAATCGATAAATATTATCTTGAATCAATCCACGACCCAGTGTATACGTATCTCAGTATTGATCACAACTCAAACTATATATATTTTGGAATCAACCTCAACCCTGTATAGCTAACTCCAACATTCACATATAGAGTGTCTATGGTTGTTCCGAAATATATATAGATGTGTCGACATGATAGGTCGAAACATTGTATACGTGTCTATGGTATCTCAAGATTACATAATATACAATACAAGTTGATTAAGTTATGGTTGGAATAGATTTGTTACCAATTTTCACGTAGCTAAAATGATAAAAATTATCCAATCTTGTTTTACCCATAACTTCTTCATTTTAAATCCGTTTTGAGTGAATCAAATTGCTATGGTTTCATATTGAACTCTATTTTATGAATCTAAACAGAAAAAGTATAGGTTTATAGTCTAAAAAATAAGTTACAAGTCGTTTTTGTAAAGGTAGTCATTTCAGTCGAAAGAACGACGTCTAGATGACCATTTTAGAAAACATACTTCCACTTTGAGTTTAACCATAATTTTTGGATATAGTTTCATGTTCATAATAAAAATCATTTTCCCAGAATAACAACTTTTAAATCAAAGTTTATCATAGTTTTTAATTAACTAACCCAAAACAGCCCGCGGTGTTACTACGACGGCGTAAATCCGGTTTTACGGTGTTTTTCGTGTTTCCAGGTTTTAAATCATTAAGTTAGCATATCATATAGATATAGAACATGTGTTTAGTTGATTTTAAAAGTCAAGTTAGAAGGATTAACTTTTATTTGCGAACAAGTTTAGAATTAACTAAACTATGTTCTAGTGATTACAAGTTTAAACCTTCGAATAAGATAGCTTTATATGTATGAATCGAATGATGTTATGAACATCATTACTACCTTAAGTTCCTTGGATAAACCTACTGGAAAAGAGAAAAGTGGATCTAGCTTCAATGGATCCTTGGATGGCTCGAAGTTCTTGAAGCAGAATCATGACACGAAAACAAGTTCAAGTAAGATCATCACTTGAAATAAGATTGTTATAGTTATAGAAATTGAACCAAAGTTTGAATATGATTATTACCTTGTATTAGAATGATAACCTACTGTAAGAAACAAAGATTTCTTGAGGTTGGATGATCACCTTACAAGATTGGAAGTGAGCTAGCAAACTTGAAAGTATTCTTGATTTTATGAAACTAGAACTTTTGGAATTTATGAAGAACACTTAGAACTTGAAGATAGAACTTGAGAGAGATTAATTAGATGAAGAAAATTGAAGAATGAAAGTGTTTGTAGGTGTTTTTGGTCGTTGGTGTATGGATTAGATATAAAGGATATGTAATTTTGTTTTCATGTAAATAAGTCATGAATGATTACTCATATTTTTGTAATTTTATGAGATATTTCATGCTAGTTGCCAAATGATGGTTCCCACATGTGTTAGGTGACTCACATGGGCTGCTAAGAGCTGATCATTGGAGTGTATATACCAATAGTACATACATCTAAAAGCTGTGTATTGTACGAGTACGAATACGGGTGCATACGAGTAGAATTGTTGATAAAACTGAACGAGGATGTAATTGTAAGCATTTTTGTTAAGTAGAAGTATTTTGATAAGTGTATTGAAGTCTTTCAAAGGTGTATAAATACATATTAAAACACTACATGTATATACATTTTAACTGAGTCGTTAAGTCATCGTTAGTCGTTACATGTAAATGTTGTTTTGAAACCTTTAGGTTAACGATCTTGTTAAATGTTGTTAACCCAATGTTTATAATATCAAAAGAGATTTTAAATTATTATATTATCATGATATTATGATGTACGAATATCTCTTAATATGATATATATACATTAAATGTCGTTACAACGATAATCGTTACATATATGTCTCGTTTCAAAATCATTAAGTTAGTAGTCTTGTTTTTACATATGTAGTTCATTGTTAATATACTTAATGATATGTTTAATTATCATAATATAATGTTAACTATATATATAACCATATATATGTCATCATATAGTTTTTACAAGTTTTAACGTTCGTGAATCACCGGTCAACTTGGGTGGTCAATTGTCTATATGAAACATATTTCAATTAATCAAGTCTTAACAAGTTTGATTGCTTAACATGTTGGAAACATTTAATCATGTAAATATCAATCTCAATTAATATATATAAACATGGAAAAGTTCGGGTCAAGCATGGACTCCAAATCTCGTCCTTATTTAAGTATGCGACAGCGGAAGCTCTTAATAATCACCTGAGAATAAACATGCTTAAAACGTCAACAAAAATGTTGGTGAGTTATAGGTTTAACCTATATATATCAAATCATAATAATAGACCACAAGATTTCATATTTCAATACACATCCCATACATAGAGATAAAAATCATTCATATGGTGAACACCTGGTAACCGACATTAACAAGATGCATATATAAGAATATCCCCATCATTCCGGGACACCCTTCGGATATGATATAAATTTCGAAGTACTAAAGCATCCAGTACTTTGGATGGGGTTTGTTAGGCCCAATAGATCTATCTTTAGGATTCGCGTCAATTAGGGTGTCTGTTCCCTAATTCATAGATTACCAGACTTAATAAAAAGGGGCATATTCGATTTCGATAATTCAACCATAGAATGTAGTTTCACGTACTTGTGTGTATTTTGTAAATCATTTATAAAACCTGCATGTATTCTCATCCCAAAAATATTAGATTTTAAAAGTGGGACTATAACTCACTTTCACAGATTTTTACTTCGCCGGGAAGTAAGACTTGGCCACTGGTTGATTCACAAACCTATAACAATATATACATATATATCAAAGTATGTTCAAAATATATTTACAACACTTTTAATATATTTTAATGTTTTAAGTTTCTTAAGTCAGCTGTCCTCGTTAGTAACCTACAACTAGTTGTCCACAGTTAGATGTACAGAAATAAATCGATAAATATTATCTTGAATCAATCCACGACCCAGTGTATACGTATCTCAGTATTGATCACAACTCAAACTATATATATTTTGGAATCAACCTCAACCCTGTATAGCTAACTCCAACCTTCACATATAGAGTGTCTATGGTTGTTCCGAAATATATATAGATGTGTCAACATGATAGGTCGAAACATTGTATACGTGTCTATGGTATCTCAAGATTACATAATATACAATACAAGTTGATTAAGTTATGGTTGGAATAGATTTGTTACCAATTTTCACGTAGCTAAAATGAGAAAAATTATCCAATCTTGTTTTACCCATAACTTCTTCATTTTAAATCCGTTTTTAGTGAATCAAATTGCTATGGTTTCATATTGAACTCTATTTTATGAATCTAAACAGAAAAAGTATAGGTTTATAGTCGGAAAAATAAGTTACAAGTCGTTTTTGTAAAGGTAGTCATTTCAGTCGAAAGAACGACGTCTAGATGACCATTTTAGAAAACATACTTCCACTTTGAGTTTAACCATAATTTTTGGATATAGTTTCATGTTCATAATAAAAATCATTTTCCCAGAATAACAACTTTTAAATCAAAGTTTATCATAGTTTTTAATTAACTAACCCAAAACAGCCCGCGGTGTTACTACGACGGCGTAAATCCGGTTTTACGGTGTTTTTCGTGTTTCCAGGTTTTAAATCATTAAGTTAGCATATCATATAGATATAGAACATGTGTTTAGTTGATTTTAAAAGTCAAGTTAGAAGGATTAACTTTTATTTGCGAACAAGTTTAGAATTAACTAAACTATGTTCTAGTGATTACAAGTTTAAACCTTCGAATAAGATAGCTTTATATGTATGAATCGAATGATGTTATGAACATCATTACTACCTTAAGTTCCTTGGATAAACCTACTGGAAAAGAGAAAAGTGGATCTAGCTTCAATGAATCCTTGGATGGCTCGAAGTTCTTGAAGCAGAATCATGACACGAAAACAAGTTCAAGTAAGATCATCACTTGAAATAAGATTGTTATAGTTATAGAAATTGAACCAAAGTTTGAATATGATTATTACCTTGTATTAGAATGATAACCTAATGTAAGAAACAAAGATTTCTTGAGGTTGGATGATCACCTTACAAGATTGGAAGTGAGCTAGCAAACTTGAAAGTATTCTTGATTTTATGAAACTAGAACTTTTGGAATTTATGAAGAACACTTAGAACTTGAAGATAGAACTTGAGAGAGATTAATTAGATAAAGAAAATTGAAGAATGAAAGTGTTTGTAGGTGTTTTTGGTCGTTGGTGTATGGATTAGATATAAAGGATATGTAATTTTGTTTTCATGTAAATAAGTCATGAATGATTACTCATATTTTTGTAATTTTATGAGATATTTCATGCTAGTTGCCAAATGTTGGTTCCCACATGTGTTAGGTGACTCACATGGGCTGCTAAGAGCTGATCATTGGAGTGTATATACCAATAGTACATACATCTAAAAGCTGTGTATTGTACGAGTACGAATACGGGTGCATACGAGTAGAATTGTTGATAAAACTGAACGAGGATGTAATTGTAAGCATTTTTGTTAAGTAGAAGTATTTTGATAAGTGTATTGAAGTCTTTCAAAAGTGTATAAATACATATTAAAACACTACATGTATATACATTTTAACTGAGTCGTTAAGTCATCGTTAGTCGTTACATGTAAATGTTGTTTTGAAACCTTTAGGTTAACGATCTTGTTAAATGTTGTTAACCCAATGTTTATAATATCAAAAGAGATTTTAAATTATTATATTATCATGATATTATGATGTACGAATATCTCTTAATATGATATATATACATTAAATGTCGTTACAACGATAATCGTTACATATATGTCTCGTTTCAAAATCATTAAGTTAGTAGTCTTGTTTTTACATATGTAGTTCATTGTTAATATACTTAATGATATGTTTAATTATCATAATATAATGTTAACTATATATATAACCATATATATGTCATCATATAGTTTTTACAAGTTTTAACGTTCGTGAATCACCGGTCAACTTGGGTGGTCAATTGTCTATATGAAACATATTTCAATTAATCAAGTCTTAACAAGTTTGATTGCTTAACATGTTGGAAACATTTAATCATGTAAATATCAATCTCAATTAATATATATAAACATGGAAAAGTTCGGGTCACTACAGTACCTACCCGTTAAATAAATTTCGTCCCGAAATTTTAAGCTGTTGAAGGTGTTGACGAATCTTCTGGAAATAGATGCGGGTATTTCTTCTTCATCTGATCTTCACGCTCCCAGGTGAACTCGGGTCCTCTACGAGCATTCCATCGAACCTTAACAATTGGTATCTAGTTTTGCTTAAGTCTTTTAACCTCACGATCCATTATTTCGACGGGTTCTTCGATGAATTGAAGTTTTTCGTTGATTTGGATTTCATCTAACGGAATAGTGAGATCTTCTTTAGCAAAACATTTCTTTAAATTCGAGACGTGGAAAGTGTTATGTACAGCCGCGAGTTGTTGAGGTAACTCTAGTCGGTAAGCTACTGGTCCGACACGATCAATAATCTTGAATGGTCCAATATACCTTGGATTTAATTTCCCTCGTTTACCAAATCGAACAATGCCTTTCCAAGGTGCAACTTTAAGCATGACCATCTCTCCAATTTCAAATTCTATATCTTTTCTTTTAATGTCAGCGTAGCTCTTTTGTCGACTTTGGGCGGTTTTCAACCGTTGTTGAATTTGGATGATCTTCTCGGTAGTTTCTTGTATAATCTCCGGACTCGTAATCTGTCTATCCCCCACTTCACTCCAACAAATCGGAGACCTGCACTTTCTACCATAAAGTGCTTCAAATGGCGCCATCTCAATGCTTGAATGGTAGCTGTTGTTGTAGGAAAATTCTGCTAACGGTAGATGTCGATCCCAACTGTTTCCGAAATCAATAACACATGCTCGTAGCATGTCTTCAAGCGTTTGTATCGTCCTTTCGCTCTGCCCATCAGTTTGTGGATGATAGGCAGTACTCATGTCTAGACGAGTTCCTAATGCTTGCTGTAATGTCTGCCAGAATCTTGAAATAAATCTGCCATCCCTATCAGAGATAATAGAGATTGGTATTCCATGTCTGGAGACGACTTCCTTCAAATACAGTCGTGCTAACTTCTCCATCTTGTCATCTTCTCTTATTGGCAGGAAGTGTGCTGATTTGGTGAGACGATCAACTATTACCCAAATAGTATCAAAACCACTTGCAGTCCTTGACAATTTAGTGATGAAATCCATGGTAATGTTTTCCCATTTCCATTCCGGGATTTCGGGTTGTTGAAGTAGACCTGATGGTTTCTGATGCTCAGCTTTGACCTTAGAACACGTCAAACATTCTCCTACATATTTAGCAACATCGGCTTTCATACCCGGCCACCAAAAATGTTTCTTGAGATCCTTGTACATCTTCCCCGTTCCAGGATGTATTGAGTATCTGGTTTTATGAGCTTCTCTAAGTACCATTTCTCTCATATCTCCAAATTTTGGTACCCAAATCCTTTCAGCCCTATACCGGGTTCCGTCTTCCCGAATATTAAGATGCTTCTCCGATCCTTTGGGTATTTCATCCTTTAAATTTCCCTCTTTTAAAACTCCTTGTTGCGCCTCCTTTATTTGAGTAGTAATGTTATTATGAATCATTATATTCATAGATTTTACTCGAATGGGTTCTCTGTCCTTCCTGCTCAAGGCATCGGCTACCACATTTGCCTTCCCCGGGTGGTAACGAATCTCAAAGTCGTAATCATTCAATAATTCAATCCACCTACGCTGCCTCATATTCAGTTGTTTCTGATTAAATATGTGTTGAAGACTTTTGTGGTCGGTATATATAATACTTTTGACCCCATATAAGTAGTGCCTCCAAGTCTTTAATGCAAAAACAACCGCGCCTAATTCCAAATCATGCGTCGTATAATTTTGTTCGTGAATCTTCAATTGTCTAGACGCATAAGCAATCACCTTCGTTCGTTGCATTAATACACAACCGAGACCTTGCTTTGATGCATCACAATAAATCACAAAATCATCATTCCCTTCAGGCAATGACAATATAGGTGCCGTAGTTAGCTTTTTCTTCAATAACTGAAACGCTTTCTCTTGTTCATCATTCCATTCAAATTTCTTCCCTTTATGCGTTAATGCAGTCAAGGGTTTTGCTATTCTGGAAAAGTCTTGGATGAACCTTCTGTAGTAACCAGCTAGTCCTAAAAACTGGCGTATGTGTTTTGGAGTTTTCGGGGTTTCCCACTTTTCAACAGTTTCTATCTTTGCCGGATCCACCTTAATACCTTCTTTGTTCACTATGTGACCGAGGAATTGAACTTCTTCCAACCAAAATGCACACTTTGAAAACTTAGCGTACAATTCTTCCTTCCTCAATACTTCTAACACCTTTCTCAAATGTTCACCGTGTTCTTGGTCATTCTTTGAGTAAATAAGTATGTCATCAATGAAAACAATGACAAACTTGTCAAGGTATGGTCCACACACTCGGTTCATAAGGTTCATGAACACAGCTGGTGCATTAGTTAAACCAAACGGCATGACCATAAACTCGTAATGACCGTAACGTGTTCTGAAAGCAGTCTTTGGAATATCATCTTCTTTCACCCGCATTTGATGATACCCGGAACGTAAGTCAATCTTTGAATAAACAGACGAGCCTTGTAGTTGATCAAATAAGTCATCGATTCTCGGTAGTGGGTAGCGGTTCTTGATGGTAAGTTTGTTCAACTCTCGGTAGTCGATACACAACCTGAATGTACCATCTTTCTTCTTGACAAACAAAACAGGAGCTCCCCACGGTGATGTGCTTGGTCGAATGAAACCACGCTCTAAAAGTTCTTGTAATTGGCTTTGTAGTTCTTTCATCTCGCTGGGTGCAAGTCTGTAAGGAGCACGAGCTATTGGTGCAGCTCCTGGTACAAGATCTATTTGAAATTCAACGGATCGATGTGGGGGTAATCCCGGTAATTCTTTCGGAAATACATCAGGAAATTCTTTTGCGACGGGAACATCATTGATGCTCTTTTCTTCAGTTTGTACTTTCTCGACGTGTGCTAGAATAGCATAGCAACCTTTTCTTATTAGTTTTTGTGCTTTCAAATTACTAATAAGATGTAGCTTCGTGTTGCCCTTTTCTCCGTACACCATTAAGGGTTTTCCTTTTTCTCGTATAATGCGAATTGCATTTTTGTAACAAACGATCTCCGCTTTCACTTCTTTCAACCAGTCCATACCGATTATCACATCAAAACTCCCTAACTCTACTGGTATCAAATCAATCTTAAATGTTTCGCTAACCAGTTTAATTTCTCGATTCCGACATATATTATCTGCTGAAATTAATTTACCATTTGCTAATTCGAGTAAAAATTTACTATCCAAAGGCGTCAATGGACAACTTAATTTAGCACAAAAATCTCTACTTATATAGCTTCTATCCGCACCCGAATCAAATAAAACGTAAGCAGATTTATTGTCAATAAGAAACGTACCCGTAACAAGCTCCGGGTCTTCCTGTGCCTCTGCCGCATTAATATTGAAAACTCTTCCACGGCCTTGTCCATTCGTGTTCTCCTGGTTCGGGCAATTTCTAATAATGTGGCCCGGTTTTCCACATTTATAACAAACTACATTGGTATAACTTGCTCCGACACTACTTGTTCCGCCATTACTCGTTCCGACACCATTTGTTCCTTTCGTTCTATTAACCCCTGGTCCGTAGACCTCACACTTCGCCGTGCTATGACCATTTCTTTTACACTTGTTGCAAAATTTGGTGCAGAACCCCGAGTGATTCTTTTCACACCTTTGGCATAGCTGCTTCTGATTGTTGTTGTTGTTGCGGTTATTATTGTTGTTGGGATGATTGTTGTAGTTGCTGTTGTTGTTGTTGTTGTTGTTGGGCCGTTTGTTGTAGTTGCGATTGATGTTGCGATTGTTGGGATAATTGTTGCGATTATTGTTGTAATTGCTGTTGTTGTTGTATTGGTGATTCTTATCACCGTTTTCCTCCCACTTTCTTTTGACTTGCTTCACATTGGCCTCTTCAGCAGTCTGTTCTTTAATTCTTTCTTCAATTTGGTTCACGAGTTTGTGAGCCATTCTACATGCCTGTTGTATGGAGGCGGGCTCGTGTGAACTTATATCTTCTTGGATTCTTTCCGGTAATCCTTTCACAAACGCGTCGATCTTCTCTTCCTCATCTTCGAATGCTCCCGGACACAATAGGCACAATTCTGTGAATCGTCTTTCGTACGTGGTAATATCAAATCCTTGGGTTCGTAACCCTCTAAGTTCTGTCTTGAGCTTATTGACCTCGGTTCTGGGACGGTACTTCTCGTTCATCAAGTGCTTGAATGCTGACCACGGTAGTGCGTACGCATCGTCTTGTCCCACTTGCTCTAGATAGGTATTCCACCATGTTAACGCAGAACCTGTGAAGGTATGCGTAGCGTACTTTACTTTGTCCTCTTCAGTACACTTACTTATGGCAAACACCGATTCGACCTTCTCGGTCCACCGTTTCAATCCGATCGGTCCTTCGGTTCCATCAAATTCCAAAGGTTTGCAGGCAGTGAATTCTTTGTAGGTGCATCCTACACGATTTCTTGTACTGCTAGATCCAAGGTTATTGTTGGTATGTAGCGCAGCCTGTACTGCGGCTATGTTTGAAGCTAGAAAAGTACGGAATTCCTCTTCATTCATATTCACGGTGTGTCGAGTAGTCGGTGCCATTTCCTTCAAAATAGTTAAATGGAACAAGTTAATCATACAGAATATTAAGAGTAGTTAATAGTATTTCGTAGCATAATATGAACTCATTTATAAAAGCTTTTTCTTCATATTAGCGTTTTATAAGTTTAAATTCAGGTAGTACCTACCCGTTAAGTTCATACTTAGTAGCTAATATACAATTCAACTACTACAATTCTATATGAAAAACTGATTATAATAATATTTCGCGTTCAAACTTTTATTCAATATTTTACAAACTTACAATACCGTTTATTTTACATAAAGCATGAAATATAGCACACAATAACTTTGATACAAGATAGTTGTGAAGATAATTCTAGCTAGTACACAAGTCGTTCAGCAAAGGCAATAAAGACACGTAATTCATACGTCCAGAAACAAGTCATGCATTCTGGTTTTACTAGGACTACTTCCCATCCTTGGTCTTGTGCAACATAACCGTTATGGCCGTTGATAAGACAGCGTGTTGTAGCGTCGTCAAAGGGACGAGGGTTACGTAATGTCCAACAGTCCCGTAATAATCTAAAAACCTCATTTCTTACCCCAATTACCGACTCCGTCACTTGTGGAAACGTTTTGTTTAATAGTTGTAGCCTGATGTTCTTGTTCTCACTTTGGTGAGAAGCGAACATTACTAATCCGTAAGCATAACATGCTTCTTTATGTTGCATGTTAGCCGCTTTTTCTAAATCACGAAGTCCAATATTCGGATATATTGAGTCAAAATAATTTCTTAACCCGTTGCGTAAAATAGCATTTGGGTTCCCCGCAATATATGCGTCAAAGTAAACACATCGTAACTTATGGGTTTCCCAATGTGATATCCCCCATCTTTCAAACGAAAGTCTCTTATAAACCAAGGCATTCTTGGAACGTTCTTCGAATGTCTTACAAACTGATCTCGCCTTAAATAGTTGTGCCAAGGAATTCTGGCCGACTCTAGACAAGATTTCATCAATCATGTCTCCGGGTAGGTCTCTTAAAATATTGGGTTGTCTATCCATTTTGTGTTTTTAAACTGTAAAATAGACAAGAGTTAGATTCATAAAAAAAATACTTATTAATACAAGCAATTTTTACATATATCATAAAGCATACGAACACTATATTACATATATTACACCACACGAATACAACTATCTTATTCCGACTCGCTTGTTTCTTCTTCTTCGGTTTTGGTTCGTTTTGCCAAGTTTCTAGGGATATATGATGTTCCCCTAATACGAGCCGTCGTTATCCACATTTGTTTAGAAAAACCTGGTGGTTTAGAGGTTCCCGGGTCATTGTTACAACTTAAGGACTTCGGGGGTTGACGATACATATAAAGTTCATCGGGGTTGGAATTAGATTTCTCTATTTTTATGCCCTTTCCCTTATTATTTTCTTTTGCCTTTTTAAATTCAGTTGGGGTAATTTCTATAACATCATCGGAATTCTCGTCGGAATCCGATTCATCGGAGAATTGGTAATCCTCCCAATATTTTGCTTCCTTGGCGGAAACACCATTGACCATAATTAACCTTGGTCGGTTGGTTGAGGATTTTCTTTTACTTAACCGTTTTATTATTTCCCCCACCGGTTCTATTTCTTCATCCGGTTCCGATTCTTCTTCCGGTTCCGATTCTTCTTCCGGTTCCGACTCTTCTTCCGGTTCCTCTTCGGGAACTTGTGAATCAGTCCACGAATCATTCCAATTTACATTTGACTCTTCATTATTATTAGGTGAGTCAATGGGACTTGTTCTAGAGGTATACATCTATCACATAATATCAAACGCATTAAGAGATTAATATATCACATAATATTCACATGTTAAAAATATATAGTTTCCAACAAAATTTGTTAAGCAATCATTTTTCAAGTAAACACGGTCGAAGTCCAGACTCACTAATGCATCCTAACAAACTCGATAAGACACACTAATGCAAAATTCTGGTTCTCTAAGACCAACGCTCGGATACCAACTGAAATGTCCCGTTCTTATTGACTAAAAACGTTCCATATTAATTGATTTCGTTGCGAGGTTTTGACCTCTATATGAGACGTTTTTCAAAGACTGCATTCATTTTTAAAACAAACCATAACCTTTATTTCATAGATAAAGGTTTTAAAAAGCTTTACGTAGATTATCAAATAATGATAATCTAAAATATCCTGTTTACACACGACCATTACATAATGGTTTACAATACAAATATGTTACAACAAAATAAGTTTCTTGAATGCAGTTTTTACACAATATCATACAAGCATGGACTCCAAATCTCGTCCTTATTTAAGTATGCGACAGCGGAAGCTCTTAATAATCACCTGAGAATAAACATGCTTAAAACGTCAACAAAAATGTTGGTGAGTTATAGGTTTAACCTATATATATCAAATCATAATAATAGACCACAAGATTTCATATTTCAATACACATCCCATACATAGAGATAAAAATCATTCATATGGTGAACACCTGGTAACCGACATTAACAAGATGCATATATAAGAATATCCCCATCATTCCGGGACACCCTTCGGATATGATATAAATTTCGAAGTACTAAAGCATCCAGTACTTTGGATGGGGTTTGTTAGGCCCAGTAGATCTATCTTTAGGATTCGCGTCAATTAGGGTGTCTGTTCCCTAATTCATAGATTACCAGACTTAATAAAAAGGGGCATATTCAATTTCGATAATTCAACCATAGAATGTAGTTTCACGTACTTGTGTGTATTTTGTAAATCATTTATAAAACCTGCATGTATTCTCATCCCAAAAATATTAGATTTTAAAAGTGGGACTATAACTCACTTTCACAGATTTTTACTTCGTCGAGAAGTAAGACTTGGCCACTGGTTGATTCACGAACCTATAACAATATATACATATATATCAAAGTATGTTCAAAATATATTTACAACACTTTTAATATATTTTGATGTTTTAAGTTTCTTAAGTCAGCTGTCCTCGTTAGTAACCTACAACTAGTTGTCCACAGTTAGATGTACAGAAATAAATCGATAAATATTATCTTGAATCAATCCACGACCCAGTGTATACGTATCTCAGTATTGATCACAACCCAAACTATATATATTTTGGAATCAACCTCAACCCTGTATAGCTAACTCCAACATTCACATATAGAGTGTCTATGGTTGTTCCGAAATATATATAGATGTGTCGACATGATAGGTCGAAACATTGTATACGTGTCTATGGTATCTCAAGATTACATAATATACAATACAATTTGATTAAGTTATGGTTGGAATAGATTTGTTACCAATTTTCACGTAGCTAAAATGAGAAAAATTATCCAATCTTGTTTTACCCATAACTTCTTCATTTTAAATCCGTTTTGAGTGAATCAAATTGCTATGGTTTCATATTGAACTCTATTTTATGAATCGAAACAGAAAAAGTATAGGTTTACAGTCGGAAAAATAAGTTACAAGTCGTTTTTGTAAAGGTAGTCATTTCAGTCGAAAGAACGACGTCTAGATGACCATTTTAGAAAACATACTTCCACTTTGAGTTTAACCATAATTTTTGGATATAGTTTCATGTTCATAATAAAAATCATTTTCCCAGAATAACAACTTTTAAATCAAAGTTTATCATAGTTTTTAATTAACTAACCCAAAACAGCCCGCGGTGTTACTACGACGGCGTAAATCCGGTTTTACGGTGTTTTTCGTGTTTCCAGGTTTTAAATCATTAAGTTAGCATATCATATAGATATAGAACATGTGTTTAGTTGATTTTAAAAGTCAAGTTAGAAGGATTAACTTTTATTTGCGAACAAGTTTAGAATTAACTAAACTATGTTCTAGTGATTACAAGTTTAAACCTTCGAATAAGATAGCTTTATATGTATGAATCGAATGATGTTATGAACATCATTACTACCTTAAGTTCCTTGGATAAACCTACTGGAAAAGAGAAAAGTGGATCTAGCTTCAATGGATCCTTGGATGGCTCGAAGTTCTTGAAGCAGAATCATGACACGAAAACAAGTTCAAGTAAGATCATCACTTGAAATAAGATTGTTATAGTTATAGAAATTGAACCAAAGTTTGAATATGATTATTACCTTGTATTAGAATGATAACCTACTGTAAGAAACAAAGATTTCTTGAGGTTGGATGATCACCTTACAAGATTGGAAGTGAGCTAGCAAACTTGAAAGTATTCTTGATTTTATGAAACTAGAACTTTTGGAATTTATGAAGAACACTTAGAACTTGAAGATAGAACTTGAGAGAGATTAATTAGATGAAGAAAATTGAAGAATGAAAGTGTTTGTAGGTGTTTTTGGTCGTTGGTGTATGGATTAGATATAAAGGATATGTAATTTTGTTTTCATGTAAATAAGTCATGAATGATTACTCATATTTTTGTAATTTTATGAGATATTTCATGCTAGTTGTCAAATGATGGTTCCCACATGTGTTAGGTGACTCACATGGGCTGCTAAGAGCTGATCATTGGAGTGTATATACCAATAGTACATACATCTAAAAGCTGTGTATTGTACGAGTACGAATACGGGTGCATACGAGTAGAATTGTTGATAAAATTGAACGAGGATGTAATTGTAAGCATTTTTGTTAAGTAGAAGTATTTTGATAAGTGTATTGAAGTCTTTCAAAAGTGTATAAATACATATTAAAACACTACATGTATATACATTTTAACTGAGTCGTTAAGTCATCGTTAGTCGTTACATGTAAATGTTGTTTTGAAACCTTTAGGTTAACGATCTTGTTAAATGTTGTTAACCCAATGTTTATAATATCAAAAGAGATTTTAAATTATTATATTATCATGATATTATGATGTACGAATATCTCTTAATATGATATATATACATTAAATGTCGTTACAACGATAATCGTTACATATATGTCTCGTTTCAAAATCATTAAGTTAGTAGTCTTGTTTTTACATATGTAGTTCATTGTTAATATACTTAATGATATGTTTAATTATCATAATATAATGTTAACTATATATATAACCATATATATGTCATCATATAGTTTTTACAAGTTTTAACGTTCGTGAATCACCGGTCAACTTGGGTGGTCAATTGTCTATATGAAACATATTTCAATTAATCAAGTCTTAACAAGTTTGATTGCTTAACATGTTGGAAACATTTAATCATGTAAATATCAATCTCAATTAATATATATAAACATGGAAAAGTTACTGTAGTGACCCGAACTTTTCCATGTTTATATATATTAATTGAGATTGATATTTACATGATTAAATGTTTCCAACATGTTAAGCAATCAAACTTGTTAAGACTTGATTAATTGAAATATGTTTCATATAGACAATTGACCACCCAAGTTGACCGGTGATTCACGAACGTTAAAACTTGTAAAAACTATATGATGACATATATATGGATATATATATATAGTTAACATGATACTATGATAAGTAAACATATCATTAAGTATATTAACAATGAACTACATATGTAAAAACAAGACTACTAACTTAATGATTTTTAAACGAGACATATATGTAACGATTATCGTTGTAAAGACATTTAATGTATATATATCATATTAAGAGATATTCATACATGATAATATAATGATAATATAATAATTTAAAATCTCATTTGATATTATAAACATTGGGTTAACAACATTTAACAAGATCGTTAACCTAAAGGTTTCAAAACAACACTTACATGTAACGACTAACGATGACTTAACGACTCAGTTAAAATGTATATACATGTAGTGTTTTAATATGTATTTATACACTTTTGAAAGACTTCAATACACTTATCCAAATACTTCTACTTAACAAAAATGCTTACAATTACATCCTCGTTCAGTTTCATCAACAATTCTACTCGTATGCACCCGTATTCGTACTCGTACAATACACAGCTTTTAGATATATGTACTATTGGTATATACACTCCAATGATCAGCTCTTAGCAGCCCATGTGAGTCACCTAACACATGTGGGAACCATCATTTGGCAACTAGCATGAAATATCTCATAAAATTACAAAAATATGAGTAATCATTCATGACTTATTTACATGAAAACAAAATTACATATCCTTTATATCTAATCCATACACCAACGACCAAAAATACCTACAAACACTTTGATTCTTCAATTTTCTTCATCTAATTGATCTCTCTCAAGTTCTATCTTCAAGTTCTAAGTGTTCTTCATAAATTCCAAAAGTTCTAGTTTCATAAAATCAAGAATACTTTCAAGTTTGCTAGCTCACTTCCAATCTTGTAAGGTGATCATCCAACCTCAAGAAATCTTTGTTTCTTACAGTAGGTTATCATTCTAATACAAGGTAATAATCATATTCAAACTTTGGTTCAATTTCTATAACTATAACAATCTTATTTCAAGTGATGATCTTACTTGAACTTGTTTTCGTGTCATGATTCTGCTTCAAGAACTTCGAGCCATCCAAGGATCCATTGAAGCTAGATCCATTTTTCTCTTTTCCAGTAGGTTTATCCAAGGAACTTAAGGTAGTAATGATGTTCATAACATCATTCGATTCATACATATAAAGCTATCTTATTCGAAGGTTTAAACTTGTAATCACTAGAACATAGTTTAGTTAATTCTAAACTTGTTCGCAAACAAAAGTTAATCCTTCTAACTTGACTTTTAAAATCAACTAAACACATGTTCTATATCTATATGATATGCTAACTTAATGATTTAAAACCTGGAAACACGAAAAACACCGTAAAACCGGATTTACGCCGTCGTAGTAACACCGCGGGCTGTTTTGGGTTAGTTAATTAAAAACTATGATAAACTTTGATTTTAAAGTTGTTATTCTGAGAAAATGATTTTTATTATGAACATGAAACTATATCCAAAAATTATGATTAAACTCAAAGTGGAAGTATGTTTTCTAAAATGGTTCATCTAGACATCGTTCTTTCGACTGAAATGACTACCTTTACAAAAACGACTTGTAACTTATTTTTCCGACTATAAACCTATACTTTTCTGTTTATATTCATAAAATAGAGTTCAATATGAAACCATAGCAATTTGATTCACTCAAAACGGATTTATAATGAAGAAGTTATGGGTAAAACAAGATTGGATAATTTTTCTCATTTTAGCTACGTGAAAATTGGTAACAAATCTATTCCAACCATAACTTAATTAACTTGTATTGTATATTATGTAATCTTGAGATACCATAGACACGTATACAATGTTTCGACCTATCATGTCGACACATCTATATATATTTCGGAACAACCATAGACACTCTATATGTGAATGTTGGAGTTAGCTATACAGGGTTGAGGTTGATTCCAAAATATATATAGTTTGAGTTGTGATCAATACTGAGATACGTATACACTGGGTCGTGGATTGATTCAAGATAATATTTATCGATTTATTTCTGTACATCTAACTGTGGACAACTAGTTGTAGGTTACTAACGAGGACAGCTGACTTAATAAACTTAAAACATCAAAATATATTAAAAGTGTTGTAAATATATTTTGAACATACTTTGATATATATGTATATATTGTTATAGGTTCGTGAATCAACCAGTGGCCAAGTCTTACTTCCCGACGAAGTAAAAATCTGTGAAAGTGAGTTATAGTCCCACTTTTAAAATCTAATATTTTTGGGATGAGAATACATGCAGGTTTTATAAATGATTTACAAAATAGACACAAGTACGCGAAACTACATTCTATGGTTGAATTATCGAAATCGAATATGCCCCTTTTTATTAAGTCTGGTAATCTAAGAATTAGGGAACAGACACCCTAATTGACGCGAATGCTAAAGATAGATCTATTGGGCCTAACAAACCCCATCCAAAGTACCGGATGCTTTAGTACTTCGAAATTTATATCATATCCGAAGGGTGTCCCGGAATGATGGGGATATTCTTATATATGCATCTTGTTAATGTCGGTTACCAGGTGTTCACCATATGAATGATTTTTATCTCTATGTATGGGATGTGTATTGAAATATGAAATCTTGTGGTCTATTGTTACGATTTGATATATATAGGTTAAACCTATAACTCACCAACATTTTTGTTGACGTTTAAAGCATGTTTATTCTCAGGTGAATATTAAGAGCTTCCGCTGTTGCATACTAAAATAAGGACAAGATTTGGAGTCCATGTTTGTATGATATTGTGTAAAAACTGCATTCAAGAAACTGATTTCGATGTAACATATTTGTATTGTAAACCATTATGTAATGGTCGTGTGTAAACAGGATATTTTAGATTATCATTATTTGATAATCTACGTAAAGCTTTTTAAACCTTTATTTATGAAATAAAGGTTATGGTTTGTTTTAAAAATGAATGCAGTCTTTGAAAAACGTCTCATATAGAGGTCAAAACCTCGCAACGAAATCAATTAATATGGAACGTTTTTAATCAATAAGAACGGGACATTTCAGTTGGTATCCGAGCGTTGGTCTTAGAGAACCAGAATTTTTCATTAGTGTGTCTTATCGAGTTTGTTAGGATGCATTAGTGAGTCTGGACTTCGACCGTGTTTACTTGAAAAATGATTGCTTAACAAATTTTGTTGGAAACTATATATTTTTAACATGTGAATATTATGTGATATATTAATCTCTTAACGCGTTTGATATTATGTGATAGATGTCTACCTCTAGAACAAGTCCCATTGACTCACCTAATAATAATGAAGAGTCAAATGTAAATTGGAATGATTCGTGGACTGATTCACAAGTTCCCGAAGAGGAACCGGAAGAAGAGTCGGAACCGGAAGAAGAATCGGAACCGGAAGAAGAATCGGAACCGGATGAAGAAATAGAACCGGTGGGGGAAATAATAAAACGGTTAAGTAAAAGAAAATCCTCAACCAACCGACCAAGGTTAATTATGGTCAATGGTGTTTCCGCCAAGGAAGCAAAATATTGGGAGGATTACCAATTCTCCGATGAATCGGATTCCGACGAGAATTCCGATGATGTTATAGAAATTACCCCAACTGAATTTAAAAAGGCAAAAGAAAATAATAAGGGAAAGGGCATAAAAATAGAGAAATCTAATTCCAACCCCGATGAACTTTATATGTATCGTCAACGCCCGAAGTCCTTAAGTTGTAACAATGACCCGGGAACCTCTAAACCACCAGGTTTTTCTAAACCAATGTGGACAACGACGGCTCGTATTAGGGGAACATCATATATCCCTAGAAACTTGGCAAAACGAACCAAAACCGAAGAAGAAGAAACGAGCGAGTTGGAATAAGATAGTTGTATTCGTGTGGTGTAATATATGTAATATAGTGTTCTTATGCTTTATGATATATGTAAAAATTGCTTGTATTAATAAGTATTTTTTTATGAAACTAACTCTTGTCTATTTTACAGTTTAAAAACACAAAATGGATAGACAACTCAATATTTTAAGAGACCTACCCGGAGACATGATTGATGAAATCTTGTCTAGAGTCGGCCAGAATTCTTCGGCACAACTATTTAAGGCGAGATCAGTTTGTAAGACATTCGAAGAACGTTCCAAGAATGTCTTGGTTTATAAGAGACTTTCGTTTGAAAGATGGGGGATATCACATTGGGAAACCCATAAGTTACGATGTGTTTACTTTGACGCATATATTGCGGGGAACCCAAATGCTATTTTACGCAACGGGTTAAGAAATTATTTTGACTCAATATATCCGAATATTGGACTTCGTGATTTAGAAAAAGTGGCTAACATGCAACATAAAGAAGCATGTTATGCTTACGGATTAGTAATGTTCGCTTCTCACCAAAGTGAGAACAAGAACATCAGGCTACAACTATTAAACAAAACGTTTCCACAAGTGACGGAGTCGGTAATTGGGGTAAGAAATGAGGTTTTTAGATTATTAAGGGACAGTTGGACATTACGTAACCCTCGTCCCTTTGACGACGTTACAACACGCTGTCTTATGAACGGCCATAACGGTTATGTTGCACAAGACCAAGGATGGGAAGTAGTCCTAGTAAAACCAGAATGCATGACTTGTTTCTGGACGTATGAATTACGTGTCTTTATTGCCTTTGCTGAACGACTTGTGTACTAGCTAGAATTATCTTCACAACTATCTTGTATCAAAGTTATTGTGTGCTATATTTCATGCTTTATGTAAAATAAGCGGTATTGTAAGTTTGTAAAATATTGTATAAAAGTTTGAACGCGAAATATTATTATAATCAGTTTTTCATATAGAATTGTAGTAGTTGAATTGTATATTAGCTACTAAGTATGAACTTAACGGGTAGGTACTACCCGAATTTAAACTTATAAAACGCTAATATGAAGAAAAAGCTTTTATAAATGAGTTCATATTATGCTACGAAATACTATTAACTACTCTTAATATTCTGTATGATTAACTTGTTCCATTTAACTATTTTGAAGGAAATGGCACCGACTACTCGACACACCGTGAATATGAATGAAGAGGAATTCCGTACTTTTCTAGCTTCAAACATAGCCGCAGTACAGGCTGCGCTACATACCAACAATAACCTTGGATCTAGCAGTACAGGAAATCGTGTAGGATGCACCTACAAAGAATTCACTGCCTGCAAACCTTTGGAATTTGATGGAACCGAAGGACCGATCGGATTGAAACGGTGGATCGAGAAGGTCGAATCGGTGTTTGCCATAAGTAAGTGTACTGAAGAGGACAAAGTAAAGTACGCTACGCATACCTTCACAGGTTCTGCGTTAACATGGTGGAATACCTATCTAGAGCAAGTGGGACAAGACGATGCGTACGCACTACCGTGGTCAGCATTCAAGCACTTGATGAACGGGAAGTACCGTCCCAGAACTGAGGTCAATAAGCTCAAGACAGAACTTAGAGGGTTACGAACCCAAGGATTTGATATTACCACGTACGAAAGACGATTCACAGAATTGTGCCTATTGTGTCCGGGAGCATTCGAAGATGAGGAAGAGAAGATCGACGCGTTTGTGAAAGGATTACCGGAAAGAATCCAAGAAGATATAAGTTCACACGAGCCCGCCTCCATACAACAGGCATGTAGAATGGCTCACAAACTCGTGAACCAAATTGAAGAAAGAATTAAAGAACAGACTGCTGAAGAGGCTAATGTGAAGCAAGTCAAAAGAAAGTGGGAGGAAAACGGTGATAAGAATCACCAATACAACAACAACAGCAATTACAACAATAATCGCAACAATTATCCCAACAATCGCAACATCAATCGCAACTACAACAAACGGCCCAACAACAACAACAACAACAACAGCAGCAACTACAACAATCATCCCAACAACAATAATAACCGCAACAACAACAACAATCAGAAGCAGCTATGCCAAAGGTGTGAAAAGAATCACTCGGGGTTCTGCACCAAATTTTGCAACAAGTGTAAAAGAAATGGTCATAGCGCGGCGAAGTGTGAGGTCTACGGACCAGGGGTTAATAGAATGAAAGGAACAAATGGTGTCGGAACGAGTAATGGCGGAGCAAGTAGTGTCGGAGCAAGTTATGCCAATGTAGTTTGTTATAAATGTGGAAAACCGGGCCACATTATTAGAAATTGCCCGAACCAGGAGAACACGAATGGACAAGGCCGCGAAAGAGTTTTCAATATTAATGCGGCAGAGGCACAGGAAGACCCGGAGCTTGTTACGGGTACGTTTCTTATTGACAATAAATCTGCTTACGTTTTATTTGATTCGGGTGCGGATAGAAGCTATATGAGTAGAGATTTTTGTGCTAAATTAAGTTGTCCATTGACGCCTTTGGATAGTAAATTTTTACTCGAATTAGCAAATGGTAAATTAATTTCAGCAGATAATATATGTCGGAATCGAGAAATTAAACTGGTTAGCGAAACATTTAAGATTGATTTGATACCAGTAGAGTTAGGGAGTTTTGATGTGATAATCGGTATGGACTGGTTGAAAGAAGTGAAAGCGGAGATCGTTTGTTACAAAAATGCAATTCGCATTATACGAGAAAAAGGAAAACCCTTAATGGTGTACGGAGAAAAGGGCAACACGAAGCTACATCTTATTAGTAATTTGAAGGCACAAAAACTAATAAGAAAAGGTTGCTATGCTGTTCTAGCACACGTCGAGAAAGTACAAACTGAAGAAAAGAGCATCAATGATGTTCCCGTCGCAAAAGAATTTCCTGATGTATTTCCGAAAGAATTACTGGGATTACCCCCACATCGATCCGTTGAATTTCAAATAGATCTTGTACCAGGAGCTGCACCAATAGCTCGTGCTCCTTACAGACTCCCACCCAGCGAGATGAAAGAACTACAAAGCCAATTACAAGAACTTTTAGAGCGTGGTTTCATTCGACCAAGCACATCACCGTGGGGAGCTCCTGTTTTGTTTGTCAAGAAGAAAGATGGTACATTCAGGTTGTGTATCGACTACCGAGAGTTGAACAAACTTACCATCAAGAACCGCTACCCACTACCGAGAATCGATGACTTATTTGATCAACTACAAGGCTCGTCTGTTTATTCAAAGATTGACTTACGTTCCGGGTATCATCAAATGCGGGTGAAAGAAGATGATATTCCAAAGACTGCTTTCAGAACACGTTACGGTCATTACGAGTTTATGGTCATGCCGTTTGGTTTAACTAATGCACCAGCTGTGTTCATGGACCTTATGAACCGAGTGTGTGGACCATACCTTGACAAGTTTGTCATTGTTTTCATTGATGACATACTTATTTACTCAAAGAATGACCAAGAACACGGTGAACATTTGAGAAAGGTGTTAGAAGTATTGAGGAAGGAAGAATTGTACGCTAAGTTTTCAAAGTGTGCATTTTGGTTGGAAGAAGTTCAATTCCTCGGTCACATAGTGAACAAAGAAGGTATTAAGGTGGATCCGGCAAAGATAGAAACTGTTGAAAAGTGGGAAACCCCGAAAACTTCGAAACACATACGCCAGTTTTTAGGACTAGCTGGTTACTACAGAAGGTTCATCCAAGACTTTTCCAGAATTGCAAAACCCTTGACTGCATTAACGCATAAAGGGAAGAAATTTGAATGGAATGATGAACAAGAGAAAGCGTTTCAGTTATTGAAGGAAAAGCTAACTACGGCACCTATATTGTCATTGCCTGAAGGGAATGATGATTTTGTGATTTATTGTGATGCATCAAAGCAAGGTCTCGGTTGTGTATTAATGCAACGAACGAAGGTGATTGCTTATGCGTCTAGACAATTGAAGATTCACGAACAAAATTATACGACGCATGATTTGGAATTAGGCGCGGTTGTTTTTGCATTAAAGACCTGGAGGCACTACTTATATGGGGTCAAAAGTATTATATATACCGACCACAAAAGTCTTCAACACATATTTAATCAGAAACAACTGAATATGAGGCAGCGTAGGTGGATTGAATTATTGAATGATTACGACTTTGAGATTCGTTACCACCCGGGGAAGGCAAATGTGGTAGCCGATGCCTTGAGCAGGAAGGACAGAGAACCCATTCGAGTAAAATCTATGAATATAATGATTCATAATAACATTACTACTCAAATAAAGGAGGCGCAACAAGGAGTTTTAAAAGAGGGAAATTTAAAGGATGAAATACCCAAAGGATCGGAGAAGCATCTTAATATTCGGGAAGACGGAACCCGGTATAGGGCTGAAAGGATTTGGGTACCAAAATTTGGAGATATGAGAGAAATGGTACTTAGAGAAGCTCATAAAACCAGATACTCAATACATCCTGGAACGGGGAAGATGTACAAGGATCTCAAGAAACATTTTTGGTGGCCGGGTATGAAAGCCAATGTTGCTAAATACGTAGGAGAATGTTTGACGTGTTCTAAGGTCAAAGCTGAGCATCAGAAACCATCAGGTCTACTTCAACAACCCGAAATCCCGGAATGGAAATGGGAAAACATTACCATGGATTTCATCACTAAATTGCCAAGGACTGCAAGTGGTTTTGATACTATTTGGGTAATAGTTGACCGTCTCACCAAATCAGCACACTTCTTGCCAATAAGAGAAGATGACAAGATGGAGAAGTTAGCACGACTGTATTTGAAGGAAGTCATCTCCAGACATGGAATACCAATCTCTATTATCTCTGATAGGGATGGCAGATTTATTTCAAGATTCTGGCAGACATTACAGCAAGCATTAGGAACTCGTCTAGACATGAGTACTGCCTATCATCTACAAACTGATGGGCAGAGCGAAAGGACGATACAAACGCTTGAAGACATGCTACGAGCATGTGTTATTGATTTCGGAAACAGTTGGGATCGACATCTACCGTTAGCAGAATTTTCCTACAACAACAGCTACCATTCAAGCATTGAGATGGCGCCGTTTGAAGCACTTTATGGTAGAAAGTGCAGGTCTCATTTTTGTTGGAGTGAAGTGGGGGATAGACAGATTACGGGTCCGGAGATTATACAAGAAACTACCGAGAAGATCATCCAAATTCAACAACGGTTGAAAACCGCCCAAAGTCGACAAAAGAGCTACGCTGACATTAAAAGAAAAGATATAGAATTTGAAATTGGAGAGATGGTCATGCTTAAAGTTGCACCTTGGAAAGGCGTTGTTCGATTTGGTAAACGAGGGAAATTAAATCCAAGGTATATTGGACCATTCAAGATTATTGATCGTATCGGACCAGTAGCTTACCGACTAGAGTTACCTCAACAACTCGCGGCTGTACATAACACTTTCCACGTCTCGAATTTAAAGAAATGTTTTGCTAAAGAAGATCTCACTATTCCGTTAGATGAAATCCAAATCAACGAAAAACTTCAATTCATCGAAGAACCCGTCGAAATAATGGATCGTGAGGTTAAAAGACTTAAGCAAAACAAGATACCAATTGTTAAGGTTCGATGGAATGCTCGTAGAGGACCCGAGTTCACCTGGGAGCGTGAAGATCAGATGAAGAAGAAATACCCGCATCTATTTCCAGAAGATTCGTCAACACCTTCAACAGCTTAAAATTTCGGGACGAAATTTATTTAACGGGTAGGTACTGTAGTGACCCGAACTTTTCCATGTTTATATATATTAATTGAGATTGATATTTACATGATTAAATGTTTCCAATATGTTAAGCAATCAAACTTGTTAAGACTTGATTAATTGAAATATGTTTCATATAGACAATTGACCACCCAAGTTGACCGGTGATTCACGAACGTTAAAACTTGTAAAAACTATATGATGACATATATATGGATATATATATAGTTAACATGATACTATGATAAGTAAACATATCATTAAGTATATTAACAATGAACTACATATGTAAAAACAAGACTACTAACTTAATGATTTTTAAACGAGACATATATGTAACGATTATCGTTGTAAAGACATTTAATGTATATATATCATATTAAGAGATATTCATACATGATAATATAATGATAATATAATAATTTAAAATCTCATTTGATATTATAAACATTGGGTTAACAACTTTTAACAAGATCGTTAACCTAAAGGTTTCAAAACAACACTTACATGTAACGACTAACGATGACTTAACGACTCAGTTAAAATGTATATACATGTAGTGTTTTAATATGTATTTATACACTTTTGAAAGACTTCAATACACTTATCAAAATACTTCTACTTAACAAAAATGCTTACAATTACATCCTCGTTCAGTTTCATCAACAATTCTACTCGTATGCACCCGTATTCGTACTCGTACAATACACAGCTTTTAGATGTATGTACTATTGGTATATACACTCCAATGATCAGCTCTTAGCAGCCCATTTGAGTCACCTAACACATGTGGGAACCATCATTTGGCAACTAGCATGAAATATCTCATAAAATTACAAAAATATGAGTAATCATTCATGACTTATTTACATGAAAACAAAATTACATATCCTTTATATCTAATCCATACACCAACGACCAAAAATACCTACAAACACTTTCATTCTTCAATTTTCTTCATCTAATTGATCTCTCTCAAGTTCTATCTTCAAGTTCTAAGTGTTCTTCATAAATTCCAAAAGTTCTAGTTTCATAAAATCAAGAATACTTTCAAGTTTGCTAGCTCACTTCCAATCTTGTAAGGTGATCATCCAACCTCAAGAAATCTTTGTTTCTTACAGTAGGTTATCATTCTAATACAAGGTAATAATCATATTCAAACTTTGGTTCAATTTCTATAACTATAACAATCTTATTTCAAGTGATGATCTTACTTGAACTTGTTTTCGTGTCATGATTCTGCTTCAAGAACTTCGAGCCATCCAAGGATCCATTGAAGCTAGATCCATTTTTCTCTTTTCCAGTAGGTTTATCCAAGGAACTTAAGGTAGTAATGATGTTCATAACATCATTCGATTCATACATATAAAGCTATCTTATTCGAAGGTTTAAACTTGTAATCACTAGAACATAGTTTAGTTAATTCTAAACTTGTTCGCAAACAAAAGTTAATCCTTCTAACTTGACTTTTAAAATCAACTAAACACATGTTCTATATCTATATGATATGCTAACTTAATGATTTAAAACCTGGAAACACGAAAAACACCGTAAAACCGGATTTACGCCGTCGTAGTAACACCGCGGGCTGTTTTGGGTTAGTTAATTAAAAACTATGATAAACTTTGATTTTAAAGTTGTTATTCTGAGAAAATGATTTTTATTATGAACATGAAACTATATCCAAAAATTATGATTAAACTCAAAGTGGAAGTATGTTTTCTAAAATGGTTCATCTAGACATCGTTCTTTCGACTGAAATGACTACCTTTACAAAAACGACTTGTAACTTATTTTTTCGACTATAAACCTATACTTTTCTGTTTAGATTCATAAAATAGAGTTCAATATGAAACCATAGCAATTTGATTCACTCAAAACGGATTTATAATGAAGAAGTTATGGGTAAAACAAGATTGGATAATTTTTCTCATTTTAGCTACGTGAAAATTGGTAACAAATCTATTCCAACCATAACTTAATCAACTTGTATTGTATATTATGTAATCTTGAGATACCATAGACACGTATACAATGTTTCGACCTATCATGTCGACACATCTATATATATTTCGGAACAACCATAGACACTCTATATGTGAATGTTGGAGTTAGCTATACAGGGTTGAGGTTGATTCCAAAATATATATAGTTTGAGTTGTGATCAATACTGAGATACGTATACACTGGGTCGTGGATTGATTCAAGATAATATTTATCGATTTATTTCTGTACATCTAACTGTGGACAACTAGTTGTAGGTTACTAACGAGGACAGCTGACTTAATAAACTTAAAACATCAAAATATATTAAAAGTGTTGTAAATATATTTTGAACATACTTTGATATATATGTATATATTGTTATAGGTTCGTGAATCAACCAGTGGCCAAGTCTTACTTCCCGACGAAGTAAAAATCTGTGAAAGTGAGTTATAGTCCCACTTTTAAAATCTAATATTTTTGGGATGAGAATACAAGCAGGTTTTATAAATGATTTACAAAATAGACACAAGTACGCGAAACTACATTCTATGGTTGAATTATCGAAATCGAATATGCCCCTTTTTATTAAGTCTGGTAATCTAAGAATTAGGGAACAGACACCCTAATTGACGCGAATCCTAAAGATAGATCTATTGGGCCTAACAAACCCCATCCAAAGTACCGGATGCTTTAGTACTTCGAAATTTATATCATATCCGAAGGGTGTCCCGGAATGATGGGGATATTCTTATATATGCATCTTGTTAATGTCGGTTACCAGGTGTTCACCATATGAATGATTTTTATCTCTATGTATGGGATGTGTATTGAAATATGAAATCTTGTGGTCTATTGTTACGATTTGATATATATAGGTTAAACCTATAACTCACCAACATTTTTGTTGACGTTTAAAGCATGTTTATTCTCAGGTGAATATTAAGAGCTTCCGCTGTTGCATACTAAAATAAGGACAAGATTTGGAGTCCATGTTTGTATGATATTGTGTAAAAACTGCATTCAAGAAACTGATTTCGATGTAACATATTTGTATTGTAAACCATTATGTAATGGTCGTGTGTAAACAGGATATTTTAGATTATCATTATTTGATAATCTACGTAAAGCTTTTTAAACCTTTATTTATGAAATAAAGGTTATGGTTTGTTTTAAAAATGAATGCAGTCTTTGAAAAACGTCTCATATAGAGGTCAAAACCTCGCAACGAAATCAATTAATATGGAACGTTTTTAATCAATAAGAACGGGACATTTCAGTTGGTATCCGAGCGTTGGTCTTAGAGAACCAGAATTTTTCATTAGTGTGTCTGATATAATGATAACCCGAACCAATCACCAACCTTTTAAAATCTAATATTTTTGGGATGAGAATACATGCAGGTTTTATAAATGATTTACAAAATAGACACAAGTACGTGAAACTACATTCTATGGTTGAATTATCGAAATCGAATATGCCCCTTTTTATTAAGTCTGGTAATCTAAGAATTAGGGAACAGACACCCTAATTGACGCGAATCCTAAAGATAGATCTATTGGGCCTAACAAACCCCATCCAAAGTACCGGATGCTTTAGTACTTCGAAATTTATATCATGTCCGAAGGAGGATCCCGGAATGATAGGGGATATTCTTATATATATCTAGTTAATGTCGGTTACCAGGTGTTCACCATATGAATGATTGTTTTTGTCTCTATGCATGGGACGTATATTTATGAGAACTGGAAATGAAATTCTTGTGGTCTATTAAAATGATGGAAATAAATGATTATGATAAACTAATGAACTCACCAACCTTTTGGTTGACACTTTAAAGCATGTTTATTCTCAGGTGTTAAAGAAATCTTCCGCTGTGCATTTGCTCATTTTAAAGATATTACTTGGAGTCTTCAATAGCATATTTCGAAGAACGTTGCATTCGAGTCATTGAGTTCATCAAAGATTATTATTAAATCAATTTATAGTTGGATAGTATATAGATAACTGAAAGGACCCATTCATATACATTATAAACGATTCACAATCGTTGATTACATTGCGAGGTATTTGACCTCTATATGATACATTTTACAAACATTGCATTCGTTTTTAAAAGACAAACTTTATTTACATCGAAAATTGACAGGCATGCATACCATTTCATAATATCCACTATCCAACTATAAATTGATTTAATAATAATCTTTGATGAACTCAATGACTCGAATGCAACGTTCTTCGAAATATGCTATGAAAGACTCCAAGTAATATCTTTAAAATGAGCAAATGCACAGCGGAAGATTTCTTTAACACCTGAGAATAAACATGCTTTAAAGTGTCAACCAAAAGGTTGGTGAGTTCATTAGTTTATCATAATCATTTATTTCCATCATTTTAATAGACCACAAGAATTTCATTTCCAGTTCTCATAAATATACGTCCCATGCATAGAGACAAAAATAATCATTCATATGGTGAACACCTGGTAACCGACATTAACTAGATACATATAAGAATATCCCCTATCATTCCGGGATCCTCCTTCGGACATGATATAAATTTCAAAGTACTAAAGCATCCGGTACTTTGGATGGGGTTTGTTAGGCCCAATAGATCTATCTTTAGGATTCGCGTCAATTAGGGTGTCTGTTCCCTAATTCTTAGATTACCAGACTTTAATAAAAAGGGGCATATTCAATTTCGATCATTCAACCATACAATGTAGTTTCAATTACTTGTGTCTATTTCGTAAAACAGTTATAAAAACAGCGCATGTATTCTCAGTCCCAAAAATATATATTGCGAAAGCATTTAAAAAGGGATTAATGAAACTCACCATACTGTATTTCGTAGTAAAAATACATATAACGTCATTGAACAAGTGCAAGGTTGGCCTCGGATTCACGAATCTAAATTAATTATATATAATTATGTGTTGGTCAATATTTGTCTAACAAATTAGATCAAGTCATAGTGTACCACAATCCTAATGCTCGAGACTAATATGCAAAAGTCAACAAAAGTAAATTTGACTCAAAATAATTTCCAAAAATCTATACATGATTAATATATAGTTTAAATATCGTCATTTTATATTTTTAAATATTTTTAAAAGATTTATTAGAGTAATAATATAATTTATTTATTAATAAATAAAATTTTATATTTAATTTATGTAATAAAATATACTTTTATATATATTAAGTAATAAAATTTATAGGGTTCATTTAATATCATAAAGATAATATGATAGGTATTATTAAAGTAAGTTATTACACGTAGTAAAATATGTTTGTATCACATATTTATTTGATAAAATAATATCTATAATGATAGTAAGTAAAAGTTGTATTATTTTGTAATAATAATTATTATTATAAAAATTTCAATATTTATAATTACTAAGATGACATTATGATAAAACGATAATTCTAATTATGATAACTTTAATATTTACGATAATTTTTAATATTATCTTTAAAATAATAATTCTATTTAAAATAATAATAATAATGATATTTTATAGTAACAATGACATTTCTATTAAAATGATAATTTTAGTTAAAATGATAGTTTTAATACTAACGATACTTTTAATAATAATAGTAATGATAAAAATAATAAGAACGATAATTTTATCTAAATCAATATCTTATAATATTTTAATTTCATCATGATACTCTTACTCATTATTTCATAATCGTTTCATTTAATAGCTTTTAATCGTCTTTTATATCGTGTTCATAATAATGATAATAATAGTAATAAAAATAATTAGGTGTTTCAAATATTTGTTTTAATTACACTAATATTAATAATGATAGTTACTATAACATTATTAACGATAATACTAATAATTATCTTAATGATAATATAGTAATAATAATAATAACAATAACAATAACCATTTTTAAATAATGATATATATATATTAATAATGATAATAATAATAATAATACTACTAATAATAATAATAATAATAATAATAATAATAATAATAATAATAATAATAATAATAATAATTGGATAATAATAATAATACTAATTATAACTTTAACGATAATAAGGATAATAATAATAAAAAAAAATAACAATTTTTAATGATAAATCCATTTTATTGATAAAGATAATAATAATGATAATAATAAGATAAAACTAGAACGACGATAAAAACGACGATAATAATAATCATTTTTAATAAAAATATCGAAAATTCAATTGATTATAACTTCTAATCCGTTCATCGAAACCATTCGATATCTAAAGGAAAAGTTCTTAATTTTTCGCTAGCTTTCCAAGGACATGCATATCTTATACCTTATCTCAACCACAAGTGTAACTAATTCAAGATTTAACCTAATCTGTCTAAGGGCAATATCAAAAGTACAAGCATGCATAATCCTAAATACTCGAGCACTAGTCAGGGATACACTATTAGTATGTAAAAGTTAAATTATGAGTACTCACGTATCAATATTGAGATTCAATATTGCAGGAAAGGTACGTAGACGCAACGGAAATGATAAACACTATATTGACCTCATGAGCATACCCATGAACCATACTCAATCACCTCCATAGCTATAACCCATAATTTCCTTAATCCTATCCTACTTGAAAAACAATTTCGAAATCACTCGGACAGCACTCCGTCGTAATATTTTATGTATACTAATAATATCTTGAAATAATACGGAGTAAATATATATATGTAAATCGATTGAGAGAGTTTAGAGAAAAATATTTTCAAGTTTCTATGAAATAATGAAACCTATTGAATTCTATTTATAATAGATTTTTGAATTATTAAAGTGAATTATTAAAGTATGAATTATTAAAGTGAATTATTAAAGTATGAATTATTAAAGTAAATTATTAAAGTGAATTATTAAAGTATGAATTATTAAAGTGAATTATTAAAGTATGAATTATTAAAGTGAATTATTAAAGTTAAAGTAAAGTAAAGGTAAAGTTAAAGTATAGTAAAAGTATAAAACTATGTACGTATAATACGCGTATAAATATATATAATATTAATTTAAATCGTTATATATATTTAATAAAATAAAATATAAATATCGTTATCTTTATCATACTAGTTAAGTAATGAGTTTTCAAAAGTGGTTCTAGATATTTATAAAAGTTATATACGTTTTAATAATAAAGTTCTTTTTAAACTGAAAACGTTTTTGTACGTTTGAAACTAAATAGATCAATCGAGTCTTTATGAGATTCAATCTTCCACTATCCTTTGTCTAGTTCTCAATGATTGACAATTTGTTCTTATTTATAAATCACTTTACCATTTTCCGAATATTGTTAAAATGCAAAGATTTCTCAAATCAACGTGGGCCTTTCAACAGAGACTTGTAATCATAATTCAAAATATCTGATAATTCAATCATTTGATCTTATCTTCTAATTCCATTGATAAACATTTTGAAACAGATACAATCATATAAAGTATTTATTCTAATATTTTGTTTGCGTTTTAAGTTATAATATATATACACATATACATATATAATCATATTCGTTTAATGGTTCGTGAATCGTTGGAACTTGGTTGAGGTTGAATGAATGTATGAACATAGTTTAAAATTCTTGAAATTTAACTTAACAAATATTGCTTATCATGTCGGAAACATATAAAGATTAAAGTTTAAATTTGGTTGGAAATTTCCGGGTTGTCACAGTACCTACCCGTTAAAGAAATTTTGTCCCGAAATTTGAGTGGAAGGGTCGTGAATGATAATAAGTATGTTTTCATGATGCATACGGGCTGAAAATTAGAGTTTTATCATCAGCGAATAATTTGGATAAACAATCCATTTATATGAAGAGTACGAATGAAGCTAACATAGAAGAGTGAAATGAGTAAGTGTAGATTCATCTTATCATTTGACGTAGATATGATTGATTCCCATATTTCAAGGGATTTGAAGAAAATCTTCTTAATAAGATTTGACTCTCCGGTAATCAAGAGAATTAGGATCCGCTTTAAATGTGATCGTCCATTTTAATTGTTCTGTCGGAGATTTTCTTATAAATTCACCTCCTTCGTTTCCTTACAACTCACACCTTCTGTTGATGCATTTTATGCAAGTCCCTAGACATCTACCCACGTCCATTGCAGGTACAACAGTTTACAGGCCATCATGATTGCTCTTTATTATCCTATCCGTGTTTGTATGTGGTTACAGGAACTGCAGGAACGAGATTTAGATGTTTGACTATGTTAGACTTAGTCAGACGTACAAGTGAAGCCTCACTAGTACGGCTGACAGGCTCATACGCACGGTTGATACTGAGCTAAGTTACAATTACAACCTAAATGATAAGACACGAGTGAGTGATCACCCGTACGGCTGATGAAGCCAACTCGTAAGTGTGATGAATGAATCGTATGGGTGAGTCAACAGTAGGGGTATATAAAGTCTTATATTCTTCATTTTAGGTTAAGCCTCTCATTTGTTACACACACTCAGATCTAGTGAGCTCCTCCGATTCTCTCTCGGTCCAAATCACCCAGGTGGTGAATAATAGCTCTAGGTGTTGATCTAATCACACTTGATTTAGTTGTGGTTTAACTAAATTAATCAAAAAAAAAACTTAACCTATTCACTAGAGGGTTTGATTCACTTATTCCGCCATTGTGTGAGTTAAATCTGTTGATTTCTAAGTTCCTAGTCATGTTTCATCACCTTCTATTCTTTCCCCCTCAACTCATATTTTAAAGTATTCATCAATATGCTCCATCCAGTTCTGATTCTCGATATACTTCTAACTTTCATATCGATCATTCTTCTTTTTCATCTACCGCCGGAAGAATCTATTTACTTCTACTATACTCTTGGGTTTATAGTGTTTCTAGTTCTCCCGTGTCTTTATATTGCTATATGCATCGATATATATGGTTTATAATTTCTGGTTTGTCGTTGGGATTTATATGTTCCCTTATATTTCAAAGTCTCTGCTTCTGTCTTCTATAATCATTATCATTCACAGTTAATGCTCTCTTTTATTTGCTGCAATTTATACCCCAATTTCTATTTCGGAGTTCTGTCCTTTCGTTTCTTCTTCTTGCGATTAAGCACCGCTTGTAATGGTCCAGAATTCACAGATATGAATTTCGGAATGAACATTGTTAATATTCTAGGAAGGAAATTGTGATGGCACGATCTTGACTTGTCAAATTACTAGAATACCTTGGAAAAGGCCGAATCATCAAGAAATATTTTCTTCATATTTTAGAGGTTAAATAGAATACAAGAGTCGTATAACATGGCACATGATGATGTTATGATCTGTGAATCATCACGTTCCATTTAGAAACTCAGCATGACTTACTGTAATATAATCACATTGATCAAGTGTCATTATATTATACTAATTCATGCTTCAGTTCCCAACATTACTTCAAAATATTCCTATTTTAAACTTGAATGTTTCAGAATTTAGAAACTAAAATAGTTTCTTTTATGATGTAATACAGATAGCGCGAAGAGGTAAATGATTTCAAATAAGAAAAATTAAGAAAATATCTTCAGAAATATGGAGGATATTTATAATGAAAGATATGATGATATTTTAGAATTTCTAATATCAAAGGATGATGAAGAATATTGTCCGCAGGGGTTTAGAGTCGGGAGTAAGGTATTCGTTAATGACTTCAGCAGGTACTGAATCATTTGGATCCTTTGAAGTCAGGTTCAGTCTTTGTAATTTGTCCACGGCCTCCTTCCTATTTTGCTCAATCCGTTTTCCAGTTCCAAAACTTCTCTTTTTCTGCGCTTTGCCATCACACTTCATCATTATAATCCAGCTTTTACCGTTTAAAGTCGTTTATAGTTTTTGCTGCTTCATCAGCATTTTTTTTTTCCATTTTCGGAGAACCAATTCGTAGTTCGGAGTATTTTTCAGAAACTTCACATTCAAATTAAGTCCAGAAGATAGACGTTATATATACACATATAACTGTTGGCGTAGACATCCTGCGAGATTTCAAAATACTGATTGCTAATTCCCAATGATTCGTATGGCAATTCTCATTACAAGATGCGAATGAGTAAATGATGGGGTTTCAATGAATAATTATAATGACTTTTTAGAGAGGCTAAAGTCAAAGGGTAATGAAGTTGTTGGTACATCTGCTAATAATGTGGTGGAATGTAAAAGGTTCCCTAGTAACGATGGTGTATATCTCAAGGTTATAATAAGGTTAGTCTGACTGAAAAGTCGAAGTTGACTTGCTGGAGCTGTGACAAAACTGGCTACTTTGAATAGGAGTCGCAAAGTTATTTTTACTAATAAATGCCAAAGAATCTGACGCGGATACGTTGTTTAAACTTTTACTTTGGTTTCAAGAGTTTTTCGGGTACATAACTGTGGGTAACATGTGGTTGGATCATCATCTCGATTGCTCATCATTCGAAGTGTCTTCAGAAATTTTCGAAGGGTTTGAACACAGATTGTAATCGTTAACATACATTTGATGTTTTAACACAGTTTTGAAGTTAAAATATAGCTTGTGAAAGATGTAAGGATCTAAGAGTGATGATTTTGGTCATATCTCAAGTTGAATTTTGAGATTTCAAAATCAGAATATGTAATTAAATTTTTGAATGAGTATGGTTGTTTTGATTTCTATAAAAGAATGTATATTGTTGTGAAAGTAGGGAGTATAATGGATGATTTGCTGAATCAGATTCGAAGAATGTAACATATTAATTGTGAATTTATATATCTCTCAGGTATTACCTACCCGTTAAAAAAATTTCACAATTAATATTTTGTTTAAAAGAATTTTATTACAGTCTTTATGAAAATATATTTATGTATATTTTCTTCAGATGTAACATAGATTTAATGAGTTAATGTTAAATTAAACTCATTTGATTTACGGTTGAAACTAGAATTGAATAATCCCTAAAGGCTTTAAAAAGTACATAACTTTTACGCAGTATTTCTTTAATGACATTGAAATTATGAATCAATACTTCGTTATTTGTTGATGTATGATGTTCGGTTCGTGGAATTCTTGTGAATTTCGCAAAGTACGAATGATGTTATCTGAAAAGTTTCGGGTACATCGATGATGAAAGTGTAAAATCAAATATATACTTGATTTATTATGAATTGAAATTTGTTGAATTGCGACAGAGATTGTAGTTAACGCTGGTTAAGTTGCGGCCGAAGGACGTACATTATTGCATATTTGTAATATGAATTAACCGAGTAGTTAAGATTCACACACAATAGCTTAGCACGGAAAGATTTATTTCAAAATATATATATATATATATATATATATATATATATATATATATATATATATATATATATATATATATATATATATATATATATATATATAATATACATATATATATATAATATACATATAATTTCTTCAGAGGGAATGAGTTAATTCTTCATAACTCGTTGATACAATATACACGTTATTGATCCGTAATGATGTCCACAGTGATTCTTGAACTGACGGAGTTTGTGATGTTATCGGTGTTGTTGATTCGGATGTTGACTGTACTGACGATGCTGGTAACGCTGACTGTACTGTTGATGCTGTTGGTAAAGCAAGTTTAGCTTGTTAATCACACACCATTTTTGTCAGGGTTTCTACTCTTCCTTCTATCATTTTGGTTCGCTTAACTGATTTATGGTTAGGGCTAGATTAGATAATCTCTAAGACTTTAGAGATTACATAATCGCCGCGAAATGTTTCTCAAATGAAGTTATGAATTAATACTTCATCAGTTATTGTTGTTGGTACTCCTTGGTATCTATGGTGCGTATGACGTTGATGCTCGTGGGACAGATTGTGAAGTTGAGGTTTACGACACGGTTGTGGTTGGAGGTGGTAATGGTACTGTTGGCATTGATGATGGTGGTACTGGTTATGCTGCTGCTGGTGTTTGTAATCTCTGCACCACATTCTCCAAGGCCACTACCCGAGCGCGAAGTTCGTTGACTTCTTCTATTATTCCAGGATGATTGTCGGTCGGAACGAGCGGATAAATAAAATATAGAATTTGATGTAGTATATAATCGTGACGAGATACCCTGGAAATGAGAGAGAAAATGGTGTCTCGAACAGGTTCGCCGGTAAGTGCTTCAGGTTCTTCGCCAAGAGGGCAATGTGGTGGATGGAAAGGATCGCCTTCTTCTTGTTTCCAATGATTGAGGAGGCTACGAACCCATCCCCAATTCATCCAGAATAGGTGATGACTGATTGGTTGATCCATTCCGGTCACACTACTTTCGGAGCTTGAGTGAGATTCCATTTCGGAATCCGAGTGACTTGAACTGACGACAAATTCCATTTCGTACGATTGGATAAAGGATTTTCGATATAAAATGATTTTTCGGCTATCGGGTGGTATTCTATTTACATAGGATATCTATATATAGAGATCAAAAGATTTCATAGATTACGGATGAATTTGCGGGATATGTCAGGCAAAGTTTAAAGTAACAGATACGATAAGATATGATTTATCAGATACGCTAAGATATGAATTTTGTCTATACACTACTCATGCAATTAATGTAGCAAGACGTGTCTAGACTAATAATGATAAGTAGGTAATTTCCTATGGATGATAAGCAGATAATTTCCGACTAGAAATGATAAGCAAAACTTTTGACATGCAGACACGGTCGAAGTCCAGACTCACTAATGCATCCTAACGACTTATCAGTTAGACACACTAATGCAGACCTGGTTCGCTAAGACCACCGCTCTGATACCAACTGAAAGGACCCGTTCATATACATTATAAACGATTCACAATCGTTGATTACATTGCGAGGTATTTGACCTCTATATGATACATTTTACAAACATTGCATTCGTTTTTAAAAGACAAACTTTCTTTACATCGAAAATTGACAGGCATGCATACCATTTCATAATATCCACTATCCAACTATAAATTGATTTAATAATAATCTTTGATGAACTCAATGACTCGAATGCAACGTTCTTCGAAATATGCTATGAAAGACTCCAAGTAATATCTTTAAAATGAGCAAATGCACAGCGGAAGATTTCTTTAACACCTGAGAATAAACATGCTTTAAAGTGTCAACCAAAAGGTTGGTGAGTTCATTAGTTTATCATAATCATTTATTTCCATCATTTTAATAGACCACAAGAATTTCATTTCCAGTTCTCATAAATATACGTCCCATGCATAGAGACAAAAATAATCATTCATATGGTGAACACCTGGTAACCGACATTAACTAGATACATATAAGAATATCCCCTATCATTCCGGGATCCTCCTTCGGACATGATATAAATTTCGAAGTACTAAAGCATCCGGTACTTTGGATGGGGTTTGTTAGGCCCAATAGATCTATCTTTAGGATTCGCGTCAATTAGGGTGTCTGTTCCCTAATTCTTAGATTACCAGGCTTTAATAAAAAGGGGCATATTCAATTTCGATCATTCAACCATACAATGTAGTTTCAATTACTTGTGTCTATTTCGTAAAACAGTTATAAAAACAGCGCAGGTATTCCCAGTCCCAAAAATATATATTGCGAAAGCATTTAAAAAGGGATTAATGAAACTCACCATACTGTATTTCGTAGTAAAAATACATATAACGTCATTGAACAAGTGCAAGGTTGGCCTCGGATTCACGAATCTAAATTAATTATATATAATTATGTGTTGGTCAATATTTGTCTAACAAATTAGATCAAGTCATAGTGTACCACAATCCTAATGCTCGAGACTAATATGCAAAAGTCAACAAAAGTAAATTTGACTCAAAATAATTTCCAAAAATCTATACATGATTAATATATAGTTTAAATATCGTCATTTTATATTTTTAAATATTTTTAAAAGATTTATTAAAGTAATAATATAATTTATTTATTAATAAATAAAATTTTATATTTAATTTATGTAATAAAATATACTTTTATATATATTAAGTAATAAAATTTATAGGGTTCATTTAATATCATAAAGATAATATGATAGGTATTATTAAAGTAAGTTATTACACGTAGTAAAATATGTTTGTATCACATATTTATTTGATAAAATAATATCTATAATGATAGTAAGTAAAAGTTGTATTATTTTGTAATAATAATTATTATTATAAAAATTTCAATATTTATAATTACTAAGATGACATTATGATAAAACGATAATTCTAATTATGATAACTTTAATATTTACGATAATTTTTAATATTATCTTTAAAATAATAATTCTATTTAAAATAATAATAATAATGATATTTTATAGTAACAATGACATTTCTATTAAAATGATAATTTTAGTTAAAATGATAGTTTTAATACTAACGATACTTTTAATAATAATAGTAATGATAAAAATAATAAGAACGATAATTTTATCTAAATCAATATCTTATAATATTTTAATTTCATCATGATACTCTTACTCATTATTTCATAATCGTTTCGTTTAATAGCTTTTAATCGTCTTTTATATCGTGTTCATAATAATGATAATAATAGTAATAAAAATAATTAGGTGTTTCAAATATTTGTTTTAATTACACTAATATTAATAATGATAGTTACTATAACATTATTAACGATAATACTAATAATTATCTTAATGATAATATAGTAATAATAATAATAACAATAACAATAACCATTTTTAAATAATGATATATATATATATTAATAATGATAATAATAATAATAATACTACTACTAATAATAATAATAATAATAATAATAATAATAATACTAATTATAACTTTAACGATAATAACGATAATAATAATAATAAAAAATAACAATTTTTAATGATAAATCCATTTTATTGATAAAGATAATAATAATGATAATAATAAGATAAAACTAGAACGACGATAAAAACGACGATAATAATAATCATTTTTAATAAAAATATCAAAAATTCAATTGATTATAACTTCTAATCCGTTCATCGAAACCATTCGATATCTAAAGGAAAAGTTCTTAATTTTTCGCTAGCTTTCCAAGGACATGCATATCTTATACCTTATCTCAACCGCAAGTGTAACTAATTCAAGATTTAACCTAATCTGTCTAAGGGCAATATCAAAAGTACAAGCATGCATAATCCTAAATACTCGAGCACTAGTCAGGGATACACTATTAGTATGTAAAAGTTAAATTATGAGTACTCACGTATCAATATTGAGATTCAATATTGCAGGAAAGGTACGTAGACGCAACGGAAATGATAAACACTATATTGACCTCATGAGCATACCCATGAACCATACTCAATCACCTCCATAGCTATAACCCATAATTTCCTTAATCCTATCCTACTTGAAAAACAATTTCGAAATCACTCGGACAGCACTCCGTCGTAATATTTTATGTATACTAATAATATCTTGAAATAATACGGAGTAAATATATATATATGTAAATCGATTGAGAGAGTTTAGAGAAAAATATTTTCAAGTTTCTATGAAATAATGAAACCTATTGAATTCTATTTATAATAGATTTTTGAATTATTAAAGTGAATTATTAAAGTATGAATTATTAAAGTGAATTATTAAAGTATGAATTATTAAAGTAAATTATTAAAGTGAATTATTAAAGTATGAATTATTAAAGTGAATTATTAAAGTATGAATTATTAAAGTGAATTATTAAAGTTAAAGTAAAGTAAAGGTAAAGTTAAAGTATAGTAAAAGTATAAAACTATGTACGTATAATACGCGTATAAATATATATAATATTAATTTAAATCGTTATATATATTTAATAAAATAAAATATAAATATCGTTATCTTTATCATACTAGTTAAGTAATGAGTTTTCAAAAGTGGTTCTAGATATTTATAAAAGTTATATACGTTTTAATAATAAAGTTCTTTTTAAACTGAAAACGTTTTTGTACGTTTGAAACTAAATAGATCCATCGAGTCTTTATGAGATTCAATCTTCCACTATCCTTTGTCTAGTTCTCAATGATTGACAATTTGTTCTTATTTATAAATCACTTTACCATTTTCCTAATATTGTTAAAATGCAAAGATTTCTCAAATCAACGTGGGCCTTTCAACAGAGACTTGTAATCATAATTCAAAATATCTGATAATTCAATCATTTGATCTTATCTTCTAATTCCATTGATAAACATTTTGAAACAGATACAATCATATAAAGTATTTATTCTAATATTTTGTTTACGTTTTAAGTTATAATATATATACACATATACATATATAATCATATTCGTTTAATGGTTCGTGAATCGTTGGAACTTGGTTGAGGTTGAATGAATGTATGAACATAGTTTAAAATTCTTGAAATTTAACTTAACAAATATTGCTTATCATGTCGGAAACATATAAAGATTAAAGTTTAAATTTGGTTGGAAATTTCCGGGTTGTCACAGTCCTTATTTAAGTATGCGACAGCGGAAGCTCTTAATAATCACCTGAGAATAAACATGCTTAAAACGTCAACAAAAATGTTGGTGAGTTATAGGTTTAACCTATATATATCAAATCATAATAATAGACCACAAGATTTCATATTTCAATACACATCCCATACATAGAGATAAAAATCATTCATATGGTGAACACCTGGTAACCGGCATTAACAAGATGCATATATAAGAATATCCCCATCATTCCGGGACACCCTTCGGATATGATATAAATTTCGAAGTACTAAAGCATCCAGTACTTTGGATGGGGTTTGTTAGGCCCAATAGATCTATCTTTAGGATTCCCGTCAATTAGGGTGTCTGTTCCCTAATTCATAGATTACCAGACTTAATAAAAAGGGGCATATTCGATTTCGATAATTCAACCATAGAATGTAGTTTCACGTACTTGTGTCTATTTTGTAAATCATTTATAAAACCTGCATGTATTCTCATCCCAAAAATATTAGATTTTAAAAGTGGGACTATAACTCACTTTCACAGATTTTTACTTCGTCGGGAAGTAAGACTTGGCCACTGGTTGATTCACGAACCTATAACAATATATACATATATATCAAAGTATGTTCAAAATATATTTACAACACTTTTAATATATTTTGATGTTTTAAGTTTCTTAAGTCAGCTGTCCTCGTTAGTAACCTACAACTAGTTGTCCACAGTTAGATGTACAGAAATAAATCGATAAATATTATCTTGAATCAATCCACGACCTAGTGTATACGTATCTCAGTATTGATCACAACTCAAACTATATATATTTTGGAATCAACCTCAACCCTGTATAGCTAACTCCAACATTCACATATAGAGTGTCTATGGTTGTTCCGAAATATATATAGATGTGTCAACATGATAGGTCGAAACATTGTATACGTGTCTATGGTATCTCAAGATTACATAATATACAATACAAGTTGATTAAGTTATGGTTGGAATAGATTTGTTACCAATTTTCACGTAGCTAAAATGAGAAAAATTATCCAATCTTGTTTTACCCATAACTTCTTCATTTTAAATCCGTTTTGAGTGAATCAAATTGCTATGGTTTCATATTGAACTCTATTTTATGAATCTAAACAGAAAAATTATAGGTTTATAGTCGGAAAAATAAGTTACAAGTCGTTTTTGTAAAGGTAGTCATTTCAGTCGAAAGAACGACGTCTAGATGACCATTTTAGAAAACATACTTCCACTTTGAGTTTAACCATAATTTTTGGATATAGTTTCATGTTCATAATAAAAATCATTTTCCCAGAATAACAACTTTTAAATCAAAGTTTATCATAGTTTTTAATTAACTAACCCAAAACAGCCCGCGGTGTTACTACGACGGCGTAAATCCGGTTTTACGGTGTTTTTCGTGTTTCCAGGTTTTAAATCATTAAGTTAGCATATCATATAGATATATAACATGTGTTTAGTTGATTTTAAAAGTCAAGTTAGAAGTATTAACTTTTATTTGCGAACAAGTTTAGAATTAACTAAACTATGTTCTAGTGATTACAAGTTTAAACCTTCGAATAAGATAGCTTTATATGTATGAATCAAATGATGTTATGAACATCATTACTACCTTAAGTTCCTTGGATAAACCTACTGGAAAAGAGAAAAGTGGATCTAGCTTCAATGGATCCTTGGATGGCTCGAAGTTCTTGAAGCAGAATCATGACACGAAAACAAGTTCAAGTAAGATCATCACTTGAAATAAGATTGTTATAGTTATAGAAATTGAACCAAAGTTTGAATATGATTATTACCTTGTATTAGAATGATAACCTACTGTAAGAAACAAAGATTTCTTGAGGTTGGATGATCACCTTACAAGATTGGAAGTGAGCTAGCAAACTTGAAAGTATTCTTGATTTTATGAAACTAGAACTTTTGGAATTTATGAAGAACACTTAGAACTTGAAGATAGAACTTGAGAGAGATTAATTAGATGAAGAAAATTGAAGAATGAAAGTGTTTGTAGGTGTTTTTGGTCGTTGGTGTATGGATTAGATATAAAGGATATGTAATTTTGTTTTCATGTAAATAAGTCATGAATGATTACTCATATTTTTGTAATTTTATGAGATATTTCATGCTAGTTGCCAAATGATGGTTCCCACATGTGTTAGATGACTCACATGGGCTGCTAAGAGCTGATCATTGGAGTGTATATACCAATAGTACATACATCTAAAAGCTGTGTATTGTACGAGTACGAATACGGGTGCATACGAGTAGAATTGTTGATAAAACTGAACGAGGATGTAATTGTAAGCATTTTTGTTAAGTAGAAGTATTTTGATAAGTGTATTGAAGTCTTTCAAAAGTTTATAAATACATATTAAAACACTACATGTATATACATTTTAACTGAGTCGTTAAGTCATCGTTAGTCGTTACATGTAAATGTTGTTTTGAAACCTTTAGGTTAACGATCTTGTTAAATGTTGTTAACCCAATGTTTATAATATCAAAAGAGATTTTAAATTATTATATTATCATGATATTATGATGTACGAATATCTCTTAATATGATATATATACATTAAATGTCGTTACAACGATAATCGTTACATATATGTCTCGTTTCAAAATCATTAAGTTAGTAGTCTTGTTTTTACATATGTAGTTCATTGTTAATATACATAATGATATGTTTAATTATCATAATATAATGTTAACTATATATATAACCATATATATGTCATCATATAGTTTTTACAAGTTTTAACGTTCGTGAATCACCGGTCAACTTGGGTGGTCAATTGTCTATATGAAACATATTTCAATTAATCAAGTCTTAACAAGTTTGATTGCTTAACATGTTGGAAACATTTAATCATGCAAATATCAATCTCAATTAATATATATAAACATGGAAACAAAATTACATATCCTTTATATCTAATCCATACACCAACGACCAAAAATACCTACAAACACTTTCATTCTTCAATTTTCTTCATCTAATTGATCTCTCTCAAGTTCTATCTTCAAGTTCTAAGTGTTCTTCATAAATTCCAAAAGTTCTAGTTTCATAAAATCAAGAATACTTTCAAGTTTGCTAGCTCACTTCCAATCTTGTAAGGTGATCATCCAACCTCAAGAAATCTTTGTTTCTTACAGTAGGTTATCTTTCTAATACAAGGTAATAATCATATTCAAACTTTGGTTCAATTTCTATAACTATAACAATCTTATTTCAAGTGATGATCTTACTTGAACTTGTTTTCGTGTCATGATTCTGCTTCAAGAACTTCGAGCCATCCAAGGATCCATTGAAGCTAGATCCATTTTTCTCTTTTCCAGTAGGTTTATCCAAGGAACTTAAGGTAGTAATGATGTTCATAACATCATTCGATTCATACATATAAAGCTATCTTATTCGAAGGTTTAAACTTGTAATCACTAGAACATAGTTTAGTTAATTCTAAACTTGTTCGCAAACAAAAGTTAATCCTTCTAACTTGACTTTTAAAATCAACTAAACACATGTTCTATATCTATATGATATGCTAACTTAATGATTTAAAACCTGGAAACACGAAAAACACCGTAAAACCGGATTTACGCCGTCGTAGTAACACCGCGGGCTGTTTTGGGTTAGTTAATTAAAAACTATGATAAACTTTGATTTTAAAGTTGTTATTCTGAGAAAATGATTTTTATTATGAACATGAAACTATATCCAAAAATTATGATTAAACTCAAAGTGGAAGTATGTTTTCTAAAATGGTTCATCTAGACATCGTTCTTTCGACTGAAATGACTACCTTTACAAAAACGACTTGTAACTTATTTTTCCGACTATAAACCTATAATTTTCTGTTTAGATTCATAAAATAGAGTTCAATATGAAACCATAGCAATTTGATTCACTCAAAACGGATTTATAATGAAGAAGTTATGGGTAAAACAAGATTGGATAATTTTTCTCATTTTAGCTACGTGAAAATTGGTAACAAATCTATTCCAACCATAACTTAATCAACTTGTATTGTATATTATGTAATCTTGAGATACCATAGACACGTATACAATGTTTCGACCTATCATGTCGAAACATCTATATATATTTCGGAACAACCATAGACACTCTATATGTGAATGTTGGAGTTAGCTATACAGGGTTGAGGTTGATTCCAAAATATATATAGTTTGAGTTGTGATCAATACTGAGATACGTATACACTGGGTCGTGGATTGATTCAAGATAATATTTATCGATTTATTTCTGTACATCTAACTGTGGACAACTAGTTGTAGGTTACTAACGAGGACAGCTGACTTAATAAACTTAAAACATCAAAATATATTAAAAGTGTTGTAAATATATTTTGAACATACTTTGATATATATGTATATATTGTTATAGGTTCGTGAATCAACCAGTGGCCAAGTCTTACTTCCCGACGAAGTAAAAATCTGTGAAAGTGAGTTATAGTCCCACTTTTAAAATCTAATATTTTTGGGATGAGAATACATGCAGGTTTTATAAATGATTTACAAAATACACACAAGTACGTGAAACTACATTCTATGGTTGAATTATCGAAATCGAATATGCCCCTTTTTATTAAGTCTGGTAATCTATGAATTAGGGAACAGACACCCTAATTGACGCGAATCCTAAAGATAGATCTATTGGGCCTAACAAACCCCATCCAAAGTACTGGATGCTTTAGTACTTCGAAATTTATATCATATCCGAAGGGTGTCCCGGAATGATGGGGATATTCTTATATATGCATCTTGTTAATGTCGGTTACCAGGTGTTCACCATATGAATGATTTTTATCTCTATGTATGGGATGTGTATTGAAATATGAAATCTTGTGGTCTATTATTATGATTTGATATATATAGGTTAAACCTATAACTCACCAACATTTTTGTTGACGTTTTAAGCATGTTTATTCTCAGGTGATTATTAAGAGCTTCCGCTGTCGCATACTTAAATAAGGACGAGATTTGGAGTCCATGCTTGTATGATATTGTGTAAAAACTGCATTCAAGAAACTTATTTTGTTGTAACATATTTGTATTGTAAACCATTATGTAATTGTTTACACTGTAGTGACCCGAACTTTTCCATGTTTATATATATTAATTGAGATTGATATTTACATGATTAAATGTTTCCAACATGTTAAGCAATCAAACTTGTTAAGACTTGATTAATTGAAATATGTTTCATATAGACAATTGACCACCCAAGTTGACCGGTGATTCACGAACGTTAAAACTTGTAAAAACTATATGATGACATATATATGGTTATATATATAGTTAACATTATATTATGATAATTAAACATATCATTAAGTATATTAACAATGAACTACATATGTAAAAACAAGACTACTAACTTAATGATTTTGAAACGAGACATATATGTAACGATTATCGTTGTAACGACATTTAATGTATATATATCATATTAAGAGATATTCGTACATCATAATATCATGATAATATAATAATTTAAAATCTCTTTTGATATTATAAACATTGGGTTAACAACATTTAACAAGATCGTTAACCTAAAGGTTTCAAAACAACATTTACATGTAACGACTAACGATGACTTAACGACTCAGTTAAAATGTATATACATGTAGTGTTTTAATATGTATTTATACACTTTTTAAAGACTTCAATACACTTATCAAAATACTTCTACTTAATTAAAATGCTTACAATTACATCCTCGTTCAGTTTTATCAACAATTCTACTCGTATGCACCCGTATTCGTACTCGTACAATACACAGCTTTTAGATGTATGTACTATTGGTATATACACTCCAATGATCAGCTCTTAGCAGCCCATGTGAGTCACCTAACACATGTGGGAACCATCATTTGGCAACTAGCATGAAATATCTCATAAAATTACAAAAATATGAGTAATCATTCATGAGTTATTTACATGAAAACAAAATTACATATCCTTTATATCTAATCCATACACCAACGACCAAAAACACCTACAAACACTTTCATTCTTCAATTTTCTTCATCTAATTAATCTCTCTCAAGTTCTATCTTCAAGTTCTAAGTGTTCTTCATAAATTCCAAAAGTTCTAGTTTCATAAAATCAAGAATACTTTCAAGTTTGCTAGCTCACTTCCAATCTTGTAAGGTGATCATCCAACCTCAAGAAATCTTTGTTTCTTACAGTAGGTTATCATTCTAATACAAGGTAATAATCATATTCAAACTTTGGTTCAATTTCTATAACTATAACAATCTTATTTCAAGTGATGATCTTACTTGAACTTGTTTTCGTGTCATGATTCTGCTTCAAGAACTTCGAGCCATCCAAGGATCCATTGAAGCTAGATCCACTTTTCTCTTTTCTAGTAGGTTTATCCAAGGAACTTAAGGTAGTAATGATGTTCATAACATCATTCGATTCATACATATAAAGCTATCTTATTCGAAGGTTTAAACTTGTAATCACTAGAACATAGTTTAGTTAATTCTAAACTTGTTCGCAAATAAAAGTTAATCCTTCTAACTTGACTTTTAAAATCAACTAAACACATGTTCTATATCTATATGATATGCTAACTTAATGATTTAAAACCTGGAAACACGAAAAACACCGTAAAACCGGATTTACGCCGTCGTAGTAACACCGCGGGCTGTTTTGGGTTAGTTAATTAAAAACTATGATAAACTTTGATTTAAAAGTTGTTATTCTGGGAAAATGATTTTTATTATGAACATGAAACTATATCCAAAAATTATGGTTAAACTCAAAGTGGAAGTATGTTTTCTAAAATGGTCATCTAGACGTCGTTCTTTCGACTGAAATGACTACCTTTACAAAAACGACTTGTAACTTATTTTTCCGACTATAAACCTATAATTTTTCTGTTTAAATTCATAAAATAGAGTTCAATATGAAACCATAGCAATTTGATTCACTCAAAACGGATTTAAAATGAAGAAGTTATGGGTAAAACAAGATTGGATAATTTTTCTCATTTTAGCTACGTGAAAATTGGTAACAAATCTATTCCAACCATAACTTAATCAACTTGTATTGTATATTATGTAATCTTGAGATACCATAGACACGTATACAATGTTTCGACCTATCATGTCGACACATCTATATATATTTCGGAACAACCATAGACACTCTATATGTGAATGTTGGAGTTAGCTATACAGGGTTGAGGTTGATTCCAAAATATATATAGTTTGAGTTGTGATCAATACTGAGATACGTATACACTGGGTCGTGGATTGATTCAAGATAATATTTATCGATTTATTTCTGTACATCTAACTGTGGACAACTAGTTGTAGGTTACTAACGAGGACAGCTGACTTAAGAAACTTAAAACATCAAAATATATTAAAAGTGTTGTAAATATATTTTGAACATACTTTGATATATATGTATATATTGTTATAGGTTCGTGAATCAACCAGTGGCCAAGTCTTACTTCCCGACGAAGTAAAAATCTGTGAAAATGAGTTATAGTCCCACTTTTAAAATCTAATATTTTTGGGATGAGAATACATGCAGGTTTTATAAATGATTTACAAAATACACACAAGTACGTGAAACTACATTCTATGGTTGAATTATCGAAATCGAATATGCCCCTTTTTATTAAGTCTGGTAATCTATGAATTAGGGAACAGACACCCTAATTGACGCGAATCCTAAAGATAGATCTATTGGGCCTAACAAACCCCATCCAAAGTACTGGATGCTTTAGTACTTCGAAATTTATATCATATCCGAAGGGTGTCCCGGAATGATGGGGATATTCTTATATATGCATCTTGTTAATGTCGGTTACCAGGTGTTCACCATATGAATGATTTTTATCTCTATGTATGGGATGTGTATTGAAATATGAAATCTTGTGGTCTATTATTATGATTTGATATATATAGGTTAAACCTATAACTCACCAACATTTTTGTTGACGTTTTAAGCATGTTTATTCTCAGGTGATTATTAAGAGCTTCCGCTGTCGCATACTTAAATAAGGATGAGATTTGGAGTCCATGCTTGTATGATATTGTGTAAAAACTGCATTCAAGAAACTTATTTTGTTGTAACATATTTGTATTGTAAACCATTATGTAATGGTCGTGTGTAAACAGGATATTTTAGATTATCATTATTTGATAATCTACGTAAAGCTTTTTAAAACCTTTATCTATGAAATAAAGGTTATGGTTTGTTTTAAAAATGAATGCAGTCTTTGAAAAACGTCTCATATAGAGGTCAAAACCTCGCAACGAAATCAATTAATATGGAACGTTTTTAGTCAATAAGAACGGGACATTTCAGTTGGTATCCGAGCGTTGGTCTTAGAGAACCAGAATTTTGCATTAGTGTGTCTTATCGAGTTTGTTAGGATGCATTAGTGAGTCTGGACTTCGACCGTGTTTACTTGAAAAATGATTGCTTAACAAATTTTGTTGGAAACTATATATTTTTAACATGTGAATATTATGTGATATATTAATCTCTTAACGCGTTTGATATTATGTGATAGATGTCTACCTCTAGAACAAGTCCCATTGACTCACCTAATAATAATGAAGAGTCAAATGTAAATTGGAATGATTCGTGGACTGATTCACAAGTTCCCGAAGAGGAACCGGAAGAAGAGTCGGAACCGGAAGAAGAATCGGAACCGGAAGAAGAATCGGAACCGGATGAAGAAATAGAACCGGTGGGGGAAATAATAAAACGGTTAAGTAAAAGAAAATCCTCAACCAACCGACCAAGGTTAATTATGGTCAATGGTGTTTCCGCCAAGGAAGCAAAATATTGGGAGGATTACCAATTCTCCGATGAATCGGATTCCGACGAGAATTCCGATGATGTTATAGAAATTACCCCAACTGAATTTAAAAAGGCAAAAGAAAATAATAAGGGAAAGGGCATAAAAATAGAGAAATCTAATTCCAACCCCGATGAACTTTATATGTATCGTCAACCCCCGAAGTCCTTAAGTTGTAACAATGACCCGGGAACCTCTAAACCACCAGGTTTTTCTAAACAAATGTGGATAACGACGGCTCGTATTAGGGGAACATCATATATCCCTAGAAACTTGGCAAAACGAACCAAAACCGAAGAAGAAGAAGAAACAAGCGAGTCGGAATAAGATAGTTGTATTCGTGTGGTGTAATATATGTAATATATGTTGGGATTTAACAAGTTTCATAATACTTAAAACCTTTTAAGAATCATTCAAAGCGGAAGCATGTAAAATTACCAATTGAAACTTGTATATCTTTAACCATATAAAAGTTAAATCCCAAGAAAGGATCAAGTTGAGAAATAAGCTTACAAACTACAAGCAAGAATAAGATGTTATACCTATTCCAAGCTTGTTGAAAGTGATGAAGATGATGATGTTGAATGGAGCTTCAAATGGATGAAACCTCAAGAGATTATACCCCAAACTTGTAACCAACACCTTGTACTTTGGTTAGGATTTAATTAACACTTGAGTTAAACTTACAAAACCAAATTATGGACCCCTTCTTGGTCCCTAAACCCCACGGCCTGCAGCAGCAGATTGGGAGCCTTTGTGCAGTTTTTTTGATGTATTTTTGCAAGTGTGTTGCTCCACCAAGGAGTCAAAGTGCATGTATATGGAAGTGGGAAAGTATGGACAAGTGTTGGAGTCATTAGCATGCTTACTTACAACTCCAAGGCCACTCCATCTTTTGTTTAAATTAATTAGTTTTAAACAAGTTATATGTTTATATAAAACTTCCATTTATTTATAATGCACATTTTATAAACTTGCAATTTTATTTATGTACATTTTATTTATATAAAACCAATTTATATAAATGTAACATAAATTAATTAATTATTTAACCCATAAATAATTAATTCCATATTACATAAATTATTCCATAATTTATATATATATATATATATATATACACCAAGTAATATTTAAGAAAACCATTTTTCTCAAAGTTCAAGTGTCGCGTATTTAATCAACGATTCAATCGTTAAGATCAAAGACGAATAAGGTGTCGGTAAGTTTGTTATTGGGTATGACCCGACTTGGATCATAACACGTCAGCCACGTTAATTTAATATGTCTCTCGGGCATACGAAATACCTTCAATCTCCCACTTGCACGAGAAACATAAGAAATTAATGCAAGTGATGGATACAGCCTAACACACCGTCCATCACCCCTAATATGTTATGACTTTGTGCCATTCAATAACATCATCCCTTTCGAGTTCCCATTTCGAATATGATTAGGTGAATCTTTATTATTTCCTTTCGTCCTAGATGTCATGTTAAATCCAAGAGATACAGAGTGATCACTCTCTTATAGATTTAACTTTTCAGGCCTTAGACATCTGACTCTCAACGAATAAGAGGGACAAATTCCATCTTGACTACATACGTCCTAGATATACACTTTGTAATATACCTGAGTTCTTCCTTATGTACTACCATGTTTCAGAATAGCGAAGGAAAGAATCAAGGCACAGTACTTGGTGAATTTCCGAACCCAATATGTATCTCAGGTCAGAGGATACAATGATATTCTCCTTTACTCAAGATTACATGTGATCAACCACAAAGGCTCTATACAGTAATTCTTGAGAGCGGGTCTTCCAATATTTGTTTCCCACAAATATCTATGAACCTTGGTTGCAACCTTGCCCCACATTCAACCTATGAATGTATACCAATCCAAGTTCATAATAGTCTAAACCTCACACTTGTTCCCACAAATGTGATCGACTACGGAAATTTAGAATAGTTGCTTATTCATGGATGAAATATGCAAAATAGGAACATGACTCATAATTAAATTAATACCATAATTATATTAATGAGTTTGAACTAATTCGTTCCGTTACAATACATAAAGTAGATCAATTCCAATCACTAGAATATCGAAGCCCTAACGCACAAACATGTCCCTCATGTTTTGGCCCATGTAAAAGCTTCGTGAGTGGATCCGCAACATTATGATCTGTGTGAACTTTGTGAATACATATCTTTCCCTTTTCAACCTCATCCCTGATGTAGTTGAATCTCCGCTCAATGTGACGAGTCTTTTGATGAGCACGAGGTTCCTTGATTTGAGCAATCGCACCCTCGTTGTCACAAAAGATCTCAAGAGGGTCCTGAATGGAAGGGACCACTCCTAAGTCGTCGATGAATTTCTTCATCCATGCAGCTTCCTGAGCTGCCAGTGAGGCGGCAATGTACTCCGACTCTGTAGTGGATAACGCAACAACCTCCTGTTTCGAACTCTTCCAAGAGACCGCACCACCATTTAACATGAAGACATAACCGGATTGTGATCGAGAGTCATCTCGATCAGTTTGGAAACTCGCGTCCACGTAACCTTTTACAGCGAGTTCCTCACCAGACCCATATATTAGAAACATATCCTTAGTCCTCCTAAGGTATTTCAATATGCTTTTAACAGCAATCCAATGACAATTTCCTGGGTTGTTCTGGTATCTACTTGTCAAGCTTAGAGCGCATGACACATCCGGTCTAGTACATATCATTGCATACATGATAGACCCAATAGCAGATGCGTATGGGACTTTCTTCATTCTCTCTTGTTCATCTTTCGTGGTAGGACACTGAGATGAATTGAGAACGGTTCCTCTTTGAATAGGTACCAAACCTTTCTTAGAGTTTTCCATCTTGAACCTTTTCAAGATTTTATCAATGTATGTACTTTGACTTAAACCTATCAATCTCTTGGATCTATTCCTATAGATCCCTATCCCCAATATGTATTGTGCATCTCCAAGATCCTTAATGGAGAAGCAACCTTTTAACCAAGTTTTGACCTCTTGCATTGTGGTTATATCATTCCCAAATAATAATATGTCATCCACATATAGCACAAGGAATATCATGGAGCTCCCACTAGCCTTCTTGTATACACAAGCTTCATCACCATTTTTAATGAAGCCAAATTTCTTTGCCTCTTCATTAAAACGATGATTCCACATTCTCGATGCTTGCTTCAATCCGTAGATTGATTTCTTTAACTTGCATACCTTTTTAGGATTTTTCGGATCGACAAAACCTTCGGGCTGTACCATATAGACATCTTCCTCAAGATATCCATTTAGGAAAGCGGTTTTGACATCCATTTGCCAAATTTCGTAATCATAATGAGCAGCGATGGCAAATAATATCCTAATAGACTTTAGCATTGCCACAGGCGAGAAGGTTTCATCATAGTCAACCCCTTGAGTTTGAGTGAAACCCTTTGCTACAAGTCTAGCTTTGTATGTATCCAAGTTTCCATGTATGTCGGTTTTCATCTTGAAAATCCACTTGCAATCAACTAGCTTAGAGCTAGGAGGTTGCTCAACAAGTTCCCAAACTTGGTTTTCATACATGGATTGCATCTCGGCGTTCATGGCTTCCTGCCATTTATCTTTATCTATCCTTGATAAAGCATCTTTGTAGTTTGTCGGTTCATCCAAATCAACCGTATAGCAACCATCCACGAGAAACCCATATCTCTCGGGAGGATTACTAATCCTACTAGATCTTCGAACGTCTTGTGTACCTTGATCATCCACTTGATCATTTTCAACATCCTCATGTTGAGTGCTAGTGTCAACCAATTGTGTATCATCGGCTTGATCTTGTACCTCTACAAGATCTATTTTCCTTTCACCATCACCTTCCATAAGGAACTTGGTTTCAAGGAATTCCGCTTTCCGAGCTACAAATACCGTTTGCTCGGATGGATCATAGAAGTAATATCCCATGTCATCTTTGGGATATCCTATGAAGATACACTTTGTGGATCGAGCATGTAGCTTATTTGCTACATAACGCTTAGGATAAGCTTCACATCCCCATACTTTCAAGTATGAAAGAGAAGGAGGTTTTCCAAACCACATCTCATGAGGAGTTCGTTCCACTTTCTTGGTTGGGGCCATATTTAAAATACGAGCCGCGGAGCTTAGACAATAACCCCAAAATGATAGAGGCAACGAGCTTCTTGCCATCATAGATCGAACCATATCCATTAGGGTTCGGTTCCTCCTTTCGGAAACTCCATTAAGTTGGGGTGTTCCGGGTGGAGTAAGTTGTGAGATAATCCCACAACTCCTAAGATGATCTTGGAAGGCATCGCTTAGGTATTCACCTCCTCTATCGGTACGTAGTACCTTAATTGTCTTATTGAGTTGATTTTGTACTTCGTTTTGATATTCTTTGAATGCTTCAAACGTTTCGTCCTTGTGTCTTAATAAGTAGACATATCCGAAACGACTAAAGTCATCAATGAAAGTAACAAAGTATCTTTCACCTTTCCTAGTCATGGGTTTAAAGGGTCCACATACATCCGAATGTATTAATCCCAATAAATCTTTAGCCCTTTCATAGGTCCCTTTGAAAGGTGCTTTAGTCATCTTGCCTTGTAAACAAGATTCACATACTTCAAACGAATCCATTTCATTTGATTTCAAAAGTCCATTCTTTTGAAGTGTATGTATTCGGTTCTTGTTTATGTGACCAAGGCGACAATGCCATAAGTAGGAATCACTCAAATCCTTTTTGAGTCTCTTGGTGCTTGTATGGTACATTGAGCTACTAGATGATGTGTCATCATGAACCAATTCATAAATTCCATTTGAAGGCGAAGCCTTGAAATAGAATACATTATCTTTAGAAACATGAATATCATCATCAATAAAATTAACAACGTAACCACATTGTTTTAAGCGAGAAATAGAAATAATGTTTCTACACAAATCCGGAGCATACAAAACATTTTCTAAAATAAGTTCCAATCCACTTGGAAGCTTCAAAATAAAATCTCCTTGAGCTTTAACATGCACCTTTGCACCATTGCCCATATAGAGACTTGATGTTCCCGCCTTATGATCACTTCTTTTGAACCCCTGCAAAGAATTGCAAATATGAGTTCCACATCCAGTGTCTAATACCCATGTATTAGAAGAAGTAATACTTAGCTCTATATATACCATATATATATTACCTGAGGTTTGCCCTGCATCCCTCTTGTCCTTCAACTCCTTAAGGTAGACCGGACAGTTTCGTTTCCAATGACCCATCTCACCGCAACCGAAACATGGGTCTTCTTTGGGGTTTGCCTTCTCGGCTACCTTTTGCTTCTTAGCCTTGTTGATGGTTGGGGTAACCATCTTCCCTTTCCCTTTGCCTTGATGGGCGGGTCCTTTTCTCTTGGCCACCTTTGGCTTAGAGGTGTTACCTTTTGACCCACCTTGATCGATTGCTAACACGGGTAAAGCCCTTTTACCCATGCTAGTTTCCGCCGTTCTAAGCATACCGTGAAGCTCACCTATGCTCTTATCCATCCCATTCATATTGTAATTAATTACAAATTGATCAAACCTTTTTGATAGGGAGTTAAGGATAAGATCGGTGGCTAACTCATTTGATATGTTTAGGTTAAGACGGTTAGCACGATCGATAAGGCTTTTCATCTTAAGTACATAAGATGAAACCGATTGGGTATCATCCATACGACAAGCATGTAGCGCCCGAACCGTTTCGAAGCGCTCGACACGCGCTTGTTGGAGGAACATCTCCTTCAATTGCGTTATCATGTCGTATGCACTATGATGTTCGAAATCCTTTTGGAGTTCGGGTATCATAGTCCCAAGCATTAAGCATGAGACTTGAAGGGAGTCGTGGCAATACTTATCGTAAGAGGCCATTGCCTCCACATCATTCTCATTCGGTTGATCGGGAATGGGGTCTTCAAGCACATACATTTTATCCTCTTGTTTGAGGACAATCCGAAGATTGCGGAACCAATCCATAAAGTTTGTATGGTTGAGTTTGTCTTTCTCGAGGAGAGACGCAACGATAGGTTGTTAAAGTTAAGTGGTGCGTTGTTCATGTTGTTGTTGTTATTAGCGGCCATCTACAAAATTAACAAAGTTCGTTTAAGTATCGATTTTAATTTAACATTCAATACCCTTTTAAATTTTAATTGACTTATTAAATATTAGAATCCAACGGTAAATCAAATTTCGGTTAGGTGACCTTTATCCCGTTATTTGATTTAGCTAGGTAGTCATTATATGACAATTGCAATCCTTTTGCAACTTCTAAGTCATGGGATCATGCAATCCTTTTGCATGGCATATTTATCCCATCAACGCCTATTTGTTCATCATGCTTCGGTGACCCTAAGTTCATGATTCCCAAATCAAGTCGTCCTACTTGTGTAAACATGTAGACTTAACATACAAGTGGTTAGGTGACCTTTATCCCACATGTATGCGAAGTGTACCTTATTCATATTAGTTCGCTCATGGCGGTTAGGTGACCTTTATCCCATCAAGAGTTTCCTAATACGTCTAAGTGTTTCCACAAAAGGATGGCGTTTAACTTGTTTGCCTTGTAAGTAAGGGATTTTGAGTTTTCGTTAATTCTAGTTTGAGAAAACTTTTATACCATACACCAACATGCATTTAGTGCATGGTACTTATGAAAAACCATTTTCATGTCTTGTAATTAAGCCAATTACTTAATATAAACCATTTTATATTTATGATCCTTATCATGTCCTTAATAACCGTTTATTAATGTCCTTTTAGCCGTTTTTTAATTTAACCATTTAAATTGACGTTTTGCATGTCGTTAATAATGTCAATTTTAACCAATTTAAATTGCCATTTTAGTTTGTTGTTAACTTGTGTGATTAACTTGTAGCATACAAACATACAATCCACATAATCATACAAAACAACCACGCATGCAAAATTATATGTTCACAATCAAGCCATTTTTGGTAGACATTTGTTTAGCCGAAAACAAATGCCACCGGTTAAGGGTAATAACACAAAGTAGGAGGTTTTAACCTCCCACTTAATCTTGCATCCAAATGCTTCTTCAAGTCTTCATCATCTTCATCATTTTACAAAATATATCCTAATACATTTTGTCTAGAAAATGAAAATACAACCTAATCTATTTTACATACCAAATATAAAATAAATTACATAACCAAAATAATAAATATTACAACCAAATGAATAATTATTACATGCCTTTTGAATGAATGATAATACATACCAAATGAATCATAAATCAACCAAACAAACATTCATTCAACCACAAGGTCTTGGCTATGATTGTGAACATCAAAATATCACCAAATATTAACCAAATGGCAAACCCAAAACCATTTTGGAACACCCATAAATTCGGCCAAAAGACCAACCCACCCAAATCCATTAATTTTTGCATTTTATTATCATGCATGTACATAAAATGCAAAGTTATGGTGAGTTCAAAAACCATCTCGAAGCATATTTCAACAACTTCGGCTCTAGATACCATTGTTGGGATTTAACAAGTTTCATAATACTTAAAACCTTTTAAGAATCATTCAAAGCGGAAGCATGTAAAATTACCAATTGAAACTTGTATATCTTTAACCATATAAAAGTTAAATCCCAAGAAAGGATCAAGTTGAGAAATAAGCTTACAAACTACAAGCAAGAATAAGATGTTATACCTATTCCAAGCTTGTTGAAAGTGATGAAGATGATGATGTTGAATGGAGCTTCAAATGGATGAAACCTCAAGAGATTATACCCCAAACTTGTAACCAACACCTTGTACTTTGGTTAGGATTTAATTAACACTTGAGTTAAACTTACAAAACCAAATTATGAACCCCTTCTTGGTCCCTAAACCCCACGGCCTGCAGCAGCAGATTGGGAGCCTTTGTGCAGTTTTTTTGATGTATTTTTGCAAGTGTGTTGCTCCACCAAGGAGTCAAAGTGCATGTATATGGAAGTGGGAAAGTATGGACAAGTGTTGGAGTCATTAGCATGCTTACTTACAACTCCAAGGCCACTCCATCTTTTGTTTAAATTAATTAGTTTTAAACAAGTTATATGTTTATATAAAACTTCCATTTATTTATAATGCACATTTTATAAACTTGCAATTTTATTTATGTACATTTTATTTATATAAAACCAATTTATATAAATGTAACATAAATTAATTAATTATTTAACCCATAAATAATTAATTCCATATTACATAAATTATTCCATAATTTATATATATATATATATATATATACACCAAGTAATATTTAAGAAAACCATTTTTCTCAAAGTTCAAGTGTCGCGTATTTAATCAACGATTCAATCGTTAAGATCAAAGACGAATAAGGTGTCGGTAAGTTTGTTATTGGGTATGACCCGACTTGGATCATAACACGTCAGCCACGTTAATTTAATATGTCTCTCGGGCATACGAAATACCTTCAATATAGTGTTCGTATGCTTTATGATATATGTAAAAATTGCTTGTATTAATAAGTATTTTTTTTATGAATCTAACTCTTGTCTATTTTACAGTTTAAAAACACAAAATGGATAGACAACCCAATATTTTAAGAGACCTACCCGGAGACATGATTGATGAAATCTTGTCTAGAGTCGGCCAGAATTCCTCGGCACAACTATTTAAGGCGAGATCAGTTTGTAAGACATTCAAAGAACGTTCCAAGAATGTCTTGGTTTATAAGAGACTTTCGTTTGAAAGATGGGGGATATCACATTGGGAAACCCATAAGTTACGATGTGTTTACTTTGACGCATATATTGCGGGGAACCCAAATGCTATTTTACGCAACGGGTTAAGAAATTATTTTGACTCAATATATCCGAATATTGGACTTCGTGATTTAGAAAAAGCGGCTAACATGCAACATAAAGAAGCATGTTATGCTTACGGATTAGTAATGTTCGCTTCTCACCAAAGTGAGAACAAGAACATCGGGCTACAACTATTAAACAAAACGTTTCCACAAGTGACGGAGTCGGTAATTGGGGTAAGAAATGAGGTTTTTAGATTATTACGGGACTGTTGGACATTACGTAACCCTCGTCCCTTTGACGACGCTACAACACGCTGTCTTATCAACGGCCATAACGGTTATGTTGCACAAGACCAAGGATGGGAAGTAGTCCTAGTAAAACCAGAATGCATGACTTGTTTCTGGACGTATGAATTACGTGTCTTTATTGCCTTTGCTGAACGACTTGTGTACTAGCTAGAATTATCTTCACAACTATCTTGTATCAAAGTTATTGTGTGCTATATTTCATGCTTTATGTAAAATAAACGGTATTGTAAGTTTGTAAAATATTGAATAAAAGTTTGAACGCGAAATATTATTATAATCAGTTTTTCATATAGAATTGTAGTAGTTGAATTGTATATTAGCTACTAAGTATGAACTTAACGGGTAGGTACTACCCGAATTTAAACTTATAAAACGCTAATATGAAGAAAAAGCTTTTATAAATGAGTTCATATTATGCTACGAAATACTATTAACTACTCTTAATATTCTGTATGATTAACTTGTTCCATTTAACTATTTTGAAGGAAATGGCACCGACTACTCGACACACCGTGAATATGAATGAAGAGGAATTCCGTACTTTTCTAGCTTCAAACATAGCCGCAGTACAGGCTGCGCTACATACCAACAATAACCTTGGATCTAGCAGTACAGGAAATCGTGTAGGATGCACCTACAAAGAATTCACTGCCTGCAAACCTTTGGAATTTGATGGAACCGAAGGACCGATCGGATTGAAACGGTGGACCGAGAAGGTCGAATCGGTGTTTGCCATAAGTAAGTGTACTGAAGAGGACAAAGTAAAGTACGCTACGCATACCTTCACAGGTTCTGCGTTAACATGGTGGAATACCTATCTAGAGCAAGTGGGACAAGACGATGCGTACGCACTACCGTGGTCAGCATTCAAGCACTTGATGAACGAGAAGTACCGTCCCAGAACCGAGGTCAATAAGCTCAAGACAGAACTTAGAGGGTTACGAACCCAAGGATTTGATATTACCACGTACGAAAGACGATTCACAGAATTGTGCCTATTGTGTCCGGGAGCATTCGAAGATGAGGAAGAGAAGATCGACGCGTTTGTGAAAGGATTACCGGAAAGAATCCAAGAAGATATAAGTTCACACGAGCCCGCCTCCATACAACAGGCATGTAGAATGGCTCACAAACTCGTGAACCAAATTGAAGAAAGAATTAAAGAACAGACTGCTGAAGAGGCCAATGTGAAGCAAGTCAAAAGAAAGTGGGAGGAAAACGGTGATAAGAATCACCAATACAACAACAACAGCAATTACAACAATAATCGCAACAATTATCCCAACAATCGCAACATCAATCGCAACTACAACAAACGGCCCAACAACAACAACAACAACAACAACAACAACAACAACTACAACAATCATCCCAACAACAATAATAACCGCAACAACAACAACAATCAGAAGCAGCTATGCCAAAGGTGTGAAAAGAATCACTCGGGGTTCTGCACCAAATTTTGCAACAAGTGTAAAAGAAATGGTCATAGCGCGGCGAAGTGTGAGGTCTACGGACCAGGGGTTAATAGAACGAAAGGAACAAATGGTGTCGGAACGAGTAATGGTGGAGCAAGTAGTGTCGGAGCAAGTTATGCCAATGTAGTTTGTTATAAATGTGGAAAACTGGGCCACATTATTAGAAATTGCCCGAACCAGGAGAACACGAATGGACAAGGCCGTGGAAGAGTTTTCAATATTAATGCGGCAGAGGCACAGGAAGACCCGGAGCTTGTTACGGGTACGTTTCTTATTGACAATAAATCTGCTTACGTTTTATTTGATTCGGGTGCGGATAGAAGCTATATGAGTAGAGATTTTTGTGCTAAATTAAGTTGTCCATTGACGCCTTTGGATAGTAAATTTTTACTCGAATTAGCAAATGGTAAATTAATTTCAGCAGATAATATATGTCGGAATCGAGAAATTAAACTGGTTAGCGAAACATTTAAGATTGATTTGATACCAGTAGAGTTAGGGAGTTTTGATGTGATAATCGGTATGGACTGGTTGAAAGAAGTGAAAGCGGAGATCGTTTGTTACAAAAATGCAATTCGCATTATACGAGAAAAAGGAAAACCCTTAATGGTGTACGGAGAAAAGGGCAACACGAAGCTACATCTTATTAGTAATTTGAAAGCACAAAAACTAATAAGAAAAGGTTGCTATGCTGTTCTAGCACACGTCGAGAAAGTACAAACTGAAGAAAAGAGCATCAATGATGTTCCCGTCGCAAAAGAATTTCCTGATGTATTTCTGAAAGAATTACCGGGATTACCCCCACATCGATCCGTTGAATTTCAAATAGATCTTGTACCAGGAGCTGCACCAATAGCTCGTGCTCCTTACAGACTCGCACCCAGCGAGATGAAAGAACTACAAAGCCAATTACAAGAACTTTTAGAGCGTGGTTTCATTCGACCAAGCACATCACCGTGGGGAGCTCCTGTTTTGTTTGTCAAGAAGAAAGATGGTACATTCAGGTTGTGTATCGACTACCGAGAGTTGAACAAACTTACCATCAAGAACCGCTACCCACTACCGAGAATCGATGACTTATTTGATCAACTACAAGGCTCGTCTGTTTATTCAAAGATTGACTTATGTTCCGGGTATCATCAAATGCGGGTGAAAGAAGATGATATTCCAAAGACTGCTTTCAGAACACGTTATGGTCATTACGAGTTTATGGTCATGCCGTTTGGTTTAACTAATGCACCAGCTGTGTTCATGAACCTTATGAACCGAGTGTGTGGACCATACCTTGACAAGTTTGTCATTGTTTTCATTGATGACATACTTATTTACTCAAAGAATGACCAAGAACACGGTGAACATTTGAGAAAGGTGTTAGAAGTATTGAGGAAGGAAGAATTGTACGCTAAGTTTTCAAAGTGTGCATTTTGGTTGGAAGAAGTTCAATTCCTCGGTCACATAGTGAACAAAGAAGGTATTAAGGTGGATCCGGCAAAGATAGAAACTGTTGAAAAGTGGGAAACTCCGAAAACTCCAAAACACATACGCCAGTTTTTAGGACTAGCTGGTTACTACAGAAGGTTCATCCAAGACTTTTCCAGAATAGCAAAACCCTTGACTGCATTAACGCATAAAGGGAAGAAATTTGAATGGAATGATGAACAAGAGAAAGCGTTTCAGTTATTGAAGAAAAAGCTAACTACGGCACCTATATTGTCATTGCCTGAAGGGAATGATGATTTTGTGATTTATTGTGATGCATCAAAGCAAGGTCTCGGTTGTGTATTAATGCAACGAACGAAGGTGATTGCTTATGCGTCTAGACAATTGAAGATTCACGAACAAAATTACACGACGCATGATTTGGAATTAGGCGCGGTTGTTTTTGCATTAAAGACTTGGAGGCACTACTTATATGGGGTCAAAAGTATTATATATACCGACCACAAAAGTCTTCAACACATATTTAATCAGAAACAACTGAATATGAGGCAGCGTAGGTGGATTGAATTATTGAATGATTACGACTTTGAGATTCGTTACCACCCGGGGAAGGCAAATGTGGTAGCCGATGCCTTGAGCAGGAAGGACAGAGAACCCATTCGAGTAAAATCTATGAATATAATGATTCATAATAACATTACTACTCAAATAAAGGAGGCGCAACAAGGAGTTTTAAAATAGGGAAATTTAAAGGATGAAATACCCAAAGGATCGGAGAAGCATCTTAATATTCGGGAAGACGGAACCCGGTATAGGGCTGAAAGGATTTGGGTACCAAAATTTGGAGATATGAGAGAAATGGTACTTAGAGAAGCTCATAAAACCAGATACTCAATACATCCTGGAACGGGGAAGATGTACAAGGATCTCAAGAAACATTTTTGGTGGCCGGGTATGAAAGCCGATGTTGCTAAATACGTAGGAGAATGTTTGACGTGTTCTAAGGTCAAAGCTGAGCATCAGAAACCATCAGGTCTACTTCAACAACCCGAAATCCCGGAATGGAAATGGGAAAACATTACCATGGATTTCATCACTAAATTGCCAAGGACTGCAAGTGGTTTTGATACTATTTGGGTAATAGTTGACCGTCTCACCAAATCAGCACACTTCTTGCCAATAAGAGAAGATGACAAGATGGAGAAGTTAGCACGACTGTATTTGAAGGAAGTCATCTCCAGACATGGAATACCAATCTCTATTATCTCTGATAGGGATGGCAGATTTATTTCAAGATTCTGGCAGACATTACAGCAAGCATTAGGAACTCGTCTAGACATGAGTACTGCCTATCATCTATAAACTGATGGGCAGAGCGAAAGGACGATACAAACGCTTGAAGACATGCTAAGAGCATGTGTTATTGATTTCGGAAACAGTTGGGATCGACATCTACCGTTAGCAGAATTTTCCTACAACAACAGCTACCATTCAAGCATTGAGATGGCGCCGTTTGAAGCACTTTATGGTAGAAAGTGCAGGTCTCCGATTTGTTGGAGTGAAGTGGGGGATAGACAGATTACGGGTCCGGAGATTATACAAGAAACTACTGAGAAGATCATCCAAATTCAACAACGGTTGAAAACCGCCCAAAGTCGACAAAAGAGCTACGCTGACATTAAAAGAAAAGATATAGAATTTGAAATTAGAGAGATGGTCATGCTTAAAGTTGCACCTTGGAAAGGCGTTGTTCGATTTGGTAAACGAGGGAAATTAAATCCAAGGTATATTGGACCATTCAAGATTATTGATCGTATCGGACCAGTAGCTTACCGACTAGAGTTACCTCAACAACTCGCGGCTGTACATAACACTTTCCACGTCTCGAATTTAAAGAAATGTTTTGCTAAAGAAGATCTCACTATTCCGTTAGATGAAATCCAAATCAACGAAAAACTTCAATTCATCGAAGAACCCGTCGAAATAATGGATCGTGAGGTTAAAAGACTTAAGCAAAACAAGATACCAATTGTTAAGGTTCGATGGAATGCTCGTAGAGGACCCGAGTTCACCTGGGAGCGTGAAGATCAGATGAAGAAGAAATACCCGCATCTATTTCCAGAAGATTCGTCAACACCTTCAACAGCTTAAAATTTCGGGACGAAATTTATTTAACGGGTAGGTACTGTAGTGACCCGAACTTTTCCATGTTTATATATATTAATTGAGATTGATATTTACATGATTAAATGTTTCCAACATGTTAAGCAATCAAACTTGTTAAGACTTGATTAATTGAAATATGTTTCATATAGACAATTGACCACCCAAGTTGACCGGTGATTCACGAACGTTAAAACTTGTAAAAACTATATGATGACATATATATGGTTATATATATAGTTAACATTATATTATGATAATTAAACATATCATTAAGTATATTAACAATGAACTACATATGTAAAAACAAGACTACTAACTTAATGATTTTGAAACGAGACATATATGTAACGATTATCGTTGTAACGACATTTAATGTATATATATCATATTAAGAGATATTCGTACATCATAATATCATGATAATATAATAATTTAAAATCTCTTTTGATATTATAAACATTGGGTTAACAACATTTAACAAGATCGTTAACCTAAAGGTTTCAAAACAACATTTACATGTAACGACTAACGATGACTTAACGACTCAGTTAAAATGTATATACATGTAGTGTTTTAATATGTATTTATACACTTTTGAAAGACTTCAATACACTTATCAAAATACTTCTACTTAACAAAAATGCTTACAATTACATCCTCGTTCAGTTTTATCAACAATTCTACTCGTATGCACCCGTATTCGTACTCGTACAATACACAGCTTTTAGATGTATGTACTATTGGTATATACACTCCAATGATCAGCTCTTAGCAGCCCATGTGAGTCACCTAACACATGTGGGAACCATCATTTGGCAACTAGCATGAAATATCTCATAAAATTACAAAAATATGAGTAATCATTCATGACTTATTTACATGAAAACAAAATTACATATCCTTTATATCTAATCCATACACCAACGACCAAAAACACCTACAAACACTTTCATTCTTCAATTTTCTTCATCTAATTAATCTCTTTCAAGTTCTATCTTCAAGTTCTAAGTGTTCTTCATAAATTCCAAAAGTTCTAGTTTCATAAAATCAAGAATACTTTCAAGTTTGCTAGCTCACTTCCAATCTTGTAAGGTGATCATCCAACCTCAAGAAATCTTTGTTTCTTACAGTAGGTTATCATTCTAATACAAGGTAATAATCATATTCAAACTTTGGTTCAATTTCTATAACTATAACAATCTTATTTCAAGTGATGATCTTACTTGAACTTGTTTTCGTGTCATGATTCTGCTTCAAGAACTTCGAGCCATCCAAGGATCCATTGAAGCTAGATCCACTTTTCTCTTTTCCAGTAGGTTTATCCAAGGAACTTAAGGTAGTAATGATGTTCATAACATCATTCGATTCATACATATAAAGCTATCTTATTCGAAGGTTTAAACTTGTAATCACTAGAACATAGTTTAGTTAATTCTAAACTTGTTCGCAAATAAAAGTTAATCCTTCTAACTTGAATTTTAAAATCAACTAAACACATGTTCTATATCTATATGATATGCTAACTTAATGATTTAAAACCTGGAAACACGAAAAACACCGTAAAACCGGATTTACGCCGTCGTAGTAACACCGCGGGCTGTTTTGGGTTAGTTAATTAAAAACTATGATAAACTTTGATTTAAAAGTTGTTATTCTGGGAAAATGATTTTTATTATGAACATGAAACTATATCCAAAAATTATGGTTAAACTCAAAGTGGAAGTATGTTTTCTAAAATGGTCATCTAGACGTCGTTCTTTCGACTGAAATGACTACCTTTACAAAAACGACTTGTAACTTATTTTTCCGACTATAAACCTATACTTTTTCTGTTTAGATTCATAAAATAGAGTTCAATATGAAACCATAGCAATTTGATTCACTCAAAACGGATTTAAAATGAAGAAGTTATGGGTAAAACAAGATTGGATAATTTTTCTCATTTTAGCTACGTGAAAATTGGTAACAAATCTATTCCAACCATAACTTAATCAACTTGTATTGTATATTATGTAATCTTGAGATACCATAGACACGTATACAATGTTTCGACCTATCATGTCGACACATCTATATATATTTCGGAACAACCATAGACACTCTATATGTGAATGTTGGAGTTAGCTATACAGGGTTGAGGTTGATTCCAAAATATATATAGTTTGAGTTGTGATCAATACTGAGATACGTATACACTGGGTCGTGGATTGATTCAAGATAATATTTTTCGATTTATTTCTGTACATCTAACTGTGGACAACTAGTTGTAGGTTACTAACGAGGACAGCTGACTTAAGAAACTTAAAACATCAAAATATATTAAAAGTGTTGTAAATATATTTTGAACATACTTTGATATATATGTATATATTGTTATAGGTTCGTGAATCAACCAGTGGCCAAGTCTTACTTCCCGACGAAGTAAAAATCTGTGAAAGTGAGTTATAGTCCCACTTTTAAAATCTAATATTTTTGGGATGAGAATACATGCAGGTTTTATAAATGATTTACAAAATACACACAAGTACGTGAAACTACATTCTATGGTTGAATTATCGAAATCGAATATGCCCCTTTTTATTAAGTCTGGTAATCTATGAATTAGGGAACAGACACCCTAATTGACGCGAATCCTAAAGATAGATCTATTGGGCCTAACAAACCCCATCCAAAGTACTGGATGCTTTAGTACTTCGAAATTTATATCATATCCGAAGGGTGTCCCGGAATGATGGGGATATTCTTATATATGCATCTTGTTAATGTCGGTTACCAGGTGTTCACCATATGAATGATTTTTATCTCTATGTATGGGATGTGTATTGAAATATGAAATCTTGTGGTCTATTATTATGATTTGATATATATAGGTTAAACCTATAACTCACCAACATTTTTGTTGACGTTTTAAGCATGTTTATTCTCAGGTGATTATTAAGAGCTTCCGCTGTCGCATACTTAAATAAGGACGAGATTTGGAGTCCATGCTTGTATGATATTGTGTAAAAACTGCATTCAAGAAACTTATTTTGTTGTAACATATTTGTATTGTAAACCATTATGTAATGGTCGTGTGTAAACAGGATATTTTAGATTATCATTATTTGATAATCTACGTAAAGCTTTTTAAAACCTTTATCTATGAAATAAAGGTTATGGTTTGTTTTAAAAATGAATGCAGTCTTTGAAAAACGTCTCATATAGAGGTCAAAACCTCGCAACGAAATCAATTAATATGGAACGTTTTTAGTCAATAAGAACGGGACATTTCAGTAAAATTGACACACATGCATACCATTTCATAATATCCACTATCCAACTATAAATTGATTTAATAATAATCTTTGATGAACTCAATGACTCGAATGCAACGTTCTTCGAAATATGCTATGAAAGACTCCAAGTAATATCTTTAAAATGAGCAAATGCACAGCGGAAGATTTCTTTAAAACCTGAGAATAAACATGCTTTAAAGTGTCAACCAAAAGGTTGGTGAGTTCATTAGTTTATCATATTCATTTATTTCCATCATTTTAATAGACCACAAGAATTTCATTTCCAGTTCTCATAAATATACGTCCCATGCATAGAGACAAAAATAATCATTCATATGGTGAACACCTGGTAACCGACATTAACAATATGCATATAAGAATATCCCCTATCATTCCGGGATCCTCCTTCGGACATGATATAAATTTCGAAGTACTAAAGCATCCGGTACTTTGGATGGGGTTTGTTAGGCCCAATAGATCTATCTTTAGGATTCGCGTCAATTAGGGTGTCTGTTCCCTAATTCTTAGATTACCAGACTTTAATAAAAAGGGGCATATTCGATTTTGATAATTCAACCATAGAATGTAGTTTCAATTACTTGTGTCTATTTCGTCAAACATTTATAAAATCGCATGTATTCTCAGTCCCAAAAATATAAAGGGTAAAAAGGCAAATGAAACTCACCATACTGTATTTCGTAGTAAAAATACATATAACGTCATTGAACAAGTGCAAGGTTGGCCTCGGATTCACGAACCTATATTAATTATATATATTTATATGTTGGTCAATATTTGTATAGCAATTTAGGTCAGGTCATAGTGTAATCCTATCCTATAGCTCGAGTCTGACTCTACAGTATAGTAACATGTTATATTACTCATGCTCAATTAAGATTCTAGTAAAAGGTGACGTGTGAAACAACGTAACACAAATGGTTTCATAATCATAAAATAGTATTTTAGGTTTTTTTTTTTTTTTTTTAGAGAAAATCAACACAAAAAGTTAACTGAAAAGTTAACAGGAAAAGTCAAAGGTTAAAGTCAAAAGTCAAAGTAAAAATGAGGTCGCATGCAAATATATAATAACCTATACAAAAATGATTTTCGGTCAAACATGACTAAACGGGCCACTTCAGCTATTTTTAGAAAAATTATCGGAACTCCGATTGATAAACGGCCAAAGATAAAAGTTACACGTTACCAAAAAGATTAAGCATAAATATTACAGAAGTAAACTAAACCTAGACAACTCGTAGTTTCCAACGCGTTTTCGGCGTTTCAAAGTTAATTTTTCAGCTTTAATAAATTTACAAAAGTGACCGAGTAGCCTACTTTGGAGATTTTTAGAAAATTCCTCAAAACTCGTATTGACAAACGGTCAAAGCCTACAAATTCTCGTTACCACAAAGATATAACATGATTTTTGGCAAGAGTAAAAACATATCAAGCCGACCATGACAACTGATACAAAACTGACATTTTTAAATAAAAAAGTTTCAGATCTTTTTAGAATTTTAAAATGTGACCAAACCGTCAACTTTGATGATTTTTAGAAAAATCGTCGAGACTCGAATTGACAAATGGCCAAAGTCGTTTGTTAGACCTTACAGCAAAGAATTCAGTGGTATTTTTTTTTATATATGAAACAACGCAGATCACCGAGAATTTCAGTTCCCGTTTCGACATTTCATCAAAATTTGCAAAACTTCTTTTGTCCATAACTTGACAACCGTTCAACGAAACGAGACGTGCTTTATATGAAAATTCATCTACTCGACGAGTAGAATCCAAATAACCACTTTTTATAACCCAGAAAATTAGTTCACTAATTATCATCAGCAATTTTAATTACGAAATTAATTATGCAATTTGTTTATTTCATAACTTTCTAACCGTTACTTGGATTCAAGTGATTCTTAAACCAAAATTCAACTATTTTACGCTAGCTTTCCAACAACATGCATTTCTTATACCTTATCTCAATCGTATATGTAACTAATTCAGGAATCAACATAACCTATCTAATGGCAATATCAAAAGTACAAGCATGCATAATCCTATATACTCGAGCACTAGTCAGGGATACACTATTAGTATGTAAAAATTAAATTATGAGTACTCACATATCAATATTGAGATTTAATATTGCAGGAAAGGTACGTAAACGCAACGGAGATGATAAATACTATATTGACCTCACGAGCATACCCATGAACCATACTCAATCACCTCCATAGCTATAACCCATAATTTCCTTAATCCTATCCCACTCGAAAAAACAACTTCGAAATCACTCGAACAGCACTCCGTCGTAATATTTTATGTATACTAATAATATCTTGAGATAATACGGAGTAAATATATATATGTAAATCGATTGAGAGAGTTTAGATAAAACTATTTTCAAGTTTCTATGAAATAATGAAACCTATTGAATTCTATTTATAATAGATTTTTGAATTATTAAAGTGAATTATTAAAGTATGAATTATTAAAGTGAATTATTAAAGTATGAATTATTTTTCATATAGACAATTGACCACCCAAGTTGACCGGTGATTCACGAACGTTAAAACTTGTAAAAACTATATGATGACATATATATGGATATATATATAGTTAACATGATACTATGATAAGTAAACATATCATTAAGTATATTAACAATGAACTACATATGTAAAAACAAGACTACTAACTTAATGATTTTTAAACGAGACATATATGTAACGATTATCGTTATAAAGACATTTAATGTATATATATCATATTAAGAGATATTCATACATGATAATATAATGATAATATAATAATTTAAAATCTCATTTGATATTATAAACATTGGGTTAACAACATTTAACAAGATCGTTAACCTAAAGGTTTCAAAACAACACTTACATGTAACGACTAACGATGACTTAACGACTTAGTTAAAATGTATATACATGTAGTGTTTTAATATGTATTTATACACTTTTGAAAGACTTTAATACACTTATCAAAATACTTCTACTTAACAAAAATGCTTACAATTACATCCTCGTTCAGTTTCATCAACAATTCTACTCGTATGCACCCGTATTCGTACTCGTACAATACACAGCTTTTAGATGTATGTACTATTAGTATATACACTCCAATGATCAGCTCTTAGCAGCCCATGTGAGTCACCTAACACATGTGGGAACCATCATTTGGCAACTAGCATGAAATATCTCATAAAATTACAAAAATATGAGTAATCATTCATGACTTATTTACATGAACACAAAATTACATATCCTTTATATCTAATCCATACACCAACGACCAAAAATACCTACAAACACTTTCATTCTTCAATTTTCTTCATCTAATTGATCTCTCTCAAGTTCTATCTTCAAGTTCTAAGTGTTCTTCATAAATTCCAAAAGTTCTAGTTTCATAAAATCAAGAATACTTTCAAGTTTGCTAGCTCACTTCCAATCTTGTAAGGTGATCATCCAACCTCAAGAAATCTTTGTTTCTTACAGTAGGTTATCATTCTAATACAAGGTAATAATGATATTCAAACTTTGGTTCAATTTCTATAACTATAACAATCTTATTTCAAGTGATGATCTTACTTGAACTTGTTTTCGTGTCATGATTCTGCTTCAAGAACTTCGAGCCATCCAAGGATCCATTGAAGCTAGATCCATTTTTCCCTTTTCCAGTAGGTTTATCCAAGGAACTTAAGGTAGTAATGATGTTCATAACATCATTCGATTCATACATATAAAGCTATCTTATTCGAAGGTTTAAACTTGTAATCACTAGAACATAGTTTAGTTAATTCTAAACTTGTTCGCAAACAAAAGTTAATCCTTCTAACTTGACTTTTAAAATCAACTAAACACATGTTCTATATCTATATGATATGCTAACTTAATGATTTAAAACCTGGAAACACGAAAAACACCGTAAAACCGGATTTACGCCGTCGTAGTAATACCGCGGGCTGTTTTGGGTTAGTTAATTAAAAACTATGATAAACTTTGATTTAAAAGTTGTTATTCTGAGAAAATGATTTTTATTATGAACATGAAACTATATCCAAAAATTATGGTTAAACTCAAAGTGGAAGTATGTTTTCTAAAATGGTCATCTAGACGTCGTTCTTTCGACCGAAATGACTACCTTTACAAAAATGACTTGTAACTTATTTTTCCGACTATAAACCTATACTTTTTCTGTTTAGATTCATAAAATAGAGTTCAATATGAAACCATATCAATTTGATTCACTCAAAACGGATTTAAAATGAAGAAGTTATGGGTAAAACAAGATTGGATAATTTTTCTCATTTTTGCTACGTGAAAATTGGTAACAAATCTATTCCAACCATAACTTAATCAACTTGTATTGTATATTATGTAATCTTGAGATACCATAGACACGTATACAATGTTTCGACCTATCATTTCGACACATCTATATATATTTCGGAACAACCATAGACACTCTATATGTGAATGTTGGAGTTAGCTATACAGGGTTGAGGTTGATTCCAAAATATATATAGTTTGAGTTGTGATCAATACTGAGATACGTATACACTGGATCGTGGATTGATTCAAGATAATATTTATCGATTTATTTCTGTACATCTAACTGTGGACAACTAGTTGTAGGTTACTAACGAGGACAGCTGACTTAATAAACTTAAAACATCAAAATATATTAAAAGTGTTGTAAATATATTTTGAACATACTTTGATATATATGTATATATTGTTATAGGTTCGTGAATCAACCAGTGGCCAAGTCTTACTTCCCGACGAAGTAAAAATCTGTGAAAGTGAGTTATAGTCCCACTTTTAAAATCTAATACTTTTGGGATGAGAATACATGCAGGTTTTATAAATGATTTACAAAATAGACACAAGTACGTGAAACTACATTCTATGGTTGAATTATCGAAATCGAATATGCCCCGTTTTATTAAGTCTGGTAATCTAAGAATTAGGTAACAGACACCCTAATTGACGCGAATCCTAAAGATAGATCTATTTGGCCTAACAAACCCCATCCAAAGTACCGGATGCTTTAGTACTTCGAAATTTATATCATATCCGAAGGGTGTCCCGGAATGATGGGGATATTCTTATATATGCATCTTGTTAATGTCGGTTACCAGGTGTTCACCATATGAATGATTTTTATCTCTATGTATGGGATGTATATTAAAATATGAAATCTTGTGGTCTATTGTTACGATTTGATATATATAGGTTAAACCTATAACTCACCAACATTTTTGTTGACGTTTAAAGCATGTTTATTCTCAGGTGAATACTAAGAGCTTCCGCTGTTGCATACTAAAATAAGGACAAGATTTGGGGTCCATGTTTGTATGATATTGTGTAAAAACTGCATTCAAGAAACTGATTTCGATGTAACATATTTGTATTGTAAACCATTATGTAATGGTCGTGTGTAAACAGGATATTTTAGATTATCATTATTTGATAATCTACGTAAAGCTTTTTAAACCTTTATTTATGAAATAAAGGTTATGGTTTGTTTTAAAAATGAATGCAGTCTTTGAAAAACGTCTCATATAGAGGTCAAAACCTCGCAACGAAATCAATTAATATGGAACGTTTTTAATCAATAAGAACGGGACATTTCAGTTGGTATCCGAGCGTTGGTCTTAGAGAACCAGAATTTTGCATTAGTGTGTCTTATCGAGTTTGTTAGGATACATTAGTGAGTCTGGACTTCGACCGTGTTTACTTGAAAAATGATTGCTTAACAAATTTTGTTGGAAACTATATATTTTTAACATGTGAATATTATGTGATATATTAATCTCTTAACGCGTTTGATATTATGTGATAGATGTCTACCTCTAGAACAAGTCCCATTTACTCACCTAATAATAATGAAAAGTCAAATGTAAATTGGAATGATTCGTGGACTGATTCACAAGTTCCCGAAGAGGAACCGGAAGAAGAGTCGGAACCGGAAGAAGAATCGGAACCGGAAGAAGAATTGGAACCGGAAGAAGAATCGGAATCGAATGAAGAAATAGAACCGGTGGGGGAAATAATAAAACGGTTAAGTAAAAGAAAATCCTCAACCAACCGACCAAGGTTAATTATGGTCAATGGTGTTTCCGCCAAGGAAGCAAAATATTGGGAGGATTACCAATTCTCCGATGAATCGGATTCCTACGAGAATTCTGATGATGTTATAGAAATTACCCCAACTGAATTTAAAAAGGCAAAAAAAAAAATAAGAAGGGAAAGGGCATAAAAATAGAGAAATCTAATTTCAACCCCGATGAACTTTATATGTATCGTCAACCCCCGAAGTCCTTAAGTTGTAACAATGACCCGGGAACCTCTAAACCACCAGGTTTTTCTAAACCAATGTGGAAAACGACGGCTCGTATTAGGGGAACATCATATATCCCTAGAAACTTGGCAAAACGAACCAAAACCGAAGAAGAAGAAGCAAGCGAGTCGGAATAAGATAGTTGTATTTGTGTGGTGTAATATATGTAATATAGCGTGCTTATGCTTTATGATATATGTAAAAATTGCTTGTATTAATAAGTATTTTTTTTATGAATCTAACTCTTGTCTATTTTACAGTATAAAAACACAAAATGGATAGACAACCCAATATTTTAAGAGACCTACCCGGAGACATGATTGATGAAATCTTGTCTAGAGTCGGTCAGAATTCTTCGGCACAACTATTTAAGGCGAGATCAGTTTGTAAGACATTCGAAGAACGTTCCAAGAATGCCTTGGTTTATAAAAGGCTTTCGTTCGAAAGATGGGGGATATCACGTTGGGAAATCCATAAGTTACGATGTGTTTACTTTGACGCATATATTGCGGGGAACCCAAATGCTATTTTACGCAATGGGTTAAGAAATTATTTTGACTCAATATATCCGAATATTGGACTTCGTGATTTAGAAAAAGCGGCTAACATGCAACATAAAGAAGCATGTTATGCTTACGGATTAGTAATGTTCGCTTCTCACCAAAGTGAGAACAAGAACATCGGGCTACAACTATTAAACAAAACGTTCCCACAAGTGACGGAGTCGGTAATTGGGGTAAGAAATGAGGTTTTTAGATTGTTACGGGACTGTTGGACATTACGTAACCCTCGTCCCTTTGACGATGTTACAACATGCTGTCTTATCAACGGCCATAACGGTTATGTTCCACAAGACCAAGGATGGGAAGTAATCCTAGTAAAACCAGAATGCATGACTTGTTTCTAGACGTATGAATTACGTGTCTTTATTGCCTTTGCTGAACGACTTGTGTACTAGCTAGAATTATCTTCACAACCATCTTGTATCAAATTTATTGTGTGCTATATTTCATGTTATATGTAAAATAAGCGGTATTGTAAGTTTGTAAAATATTGTGTAAAAGTTTGAACGCGAAATATTTTTATAATCAGTTTTTCATATAGAATTGTAGTAGTTGAATTGTATATTAGCTACTAAGTATGAACTTAACGGGTAGGTACTACCTGAATTTAAACTTATAAAACGCTAATATGAAGAAAAAGCTTTTATAAATGAGTTCATATTATGCTACGAAATACTATTAACTACTCTTAATATTCTGTATGATTAACTTGTTCCATTTGACTATTTTGAAGGAAATGGCACCGACTACTCGACACACCGTGAATATGAATGAAGAGGAATTCCGTACTTTTCTAGCTTCAAACATAGCCGCAGTACAGGCTGCGCTACATACCAACAATAACCTTGAATCTAGCAGTACAGGAAATCGTGTAGGATGCACCTACAAAGAATTCACTGCCTGCAAACCTTTGGAATTTGATGGAACCGAAGGACCGATCGGATTGAAACGGTGGACCGAGAAGGTCGAATCGGTGTTTGCCATAAGTAAGTGTACTGAAGAGGACAAAGTGAAGTACGCTATGCATACCTTCACAGGTTCTGCGTTAACATGGTGGAATACCTATCTAGAGCAAGTGGGACAAGACGATGCGTACGCACTACCGTGGTCAGCATTCAAGCACTTGATGAACGAGAAGTACCGTCCTAGAACCGAGGTCAATAAGCTCAAGACAGAACTTAGAGGGTTACGAACCCAAGGATTTGATATTACCACGTACGAAAGACGATTCACAGAATTGTGCCTATTGTGTCCGGGAGCATTCGAAGATGAGGAAGAGAAGATCAACGCATTTGTGAAAGGATTACCGGAAAGAATCCAAGAAGATATAAGTTCACACGAGCCCGCCTCCATACAACAGGCATGTAGAATGGCTCACAAACTAGTGAACCAGATTGAAGAAAGAATTAAAGAACAGACTGCTGAAGAGGCCAATGTGAAGCAAGTCAAAAGAAAGTGGGAGGAAAACGGTGATAAGAATCACCAATACAACAACAACAACAATTACAACAATAATCGCAACAATTATCCCAACAATCGCAACATCAATCGCAACTACAACAAACGGCCCAACAACAACAACAACAACAACAACAACAGCAACTACAATAATCATCCCAATAACAATAATAACCGCAACAACAACAACAATCAGAAGCAGCCATGCCAAAGGTGTGAAAAGTATCACTCGGGGTTCTGCACCAAATTTTGCAACAAGTGTAAAAGAAATGGTTATAGCGCGGCGAAGTGTGAGGTCTACGGACCAGGGGTTAATAGAACGAAAGGAACAAATGGTGTCAGAATGAGTAATGGCGGAGCAAGTAGTGTCGGAGCAAGTTATGCCAATGTAGTTTGTTATAAATATGGAAAACCGGGCCACATTATTAGAAATTGCCCGAACCAGGAGAACACGAATGGACAAGGCCGCGGAAGAGTTTTCAATATTAATGCGGCAGAGGCACAGGAAGACCCGGAGCTTGTTACGGGTACGTTTCTTATTGACAATAAACCTGCTTACGTTTTATTTGATTCGGGTGCGGATAGAAGCTATATGAGTAGAGATTTTTGTGCTAAATTAAGTTGTCCATTGACGCCTTTGGATAGTAAATTTTTACTCGAATTAGCAAATGGTAAATTAATTTCAGCAGATAATATATGTCGGAATCGAGAAATTAAACTGGTTAGCGAAACATTTAAGATTGATTTGATACCAGTAGAGTTAGGGAGTTTTGATGTGATAATCGGTATGGACTGGTTGAAAGAAGTGAAAGCAGAGATCGTTTGTTACAAAAATGCAATTCGCATTATACAAGAAAAAGGAAAACCCTTAATGGTGTATGGAGAAAAGGGCAACACGAAGCTACATCTTATTAGTAATTTGAAGGCACAAAAACTAATAAGAAAAGGTTGCTATGCTGTTCTAGCACACGTCAAGAAAGTACAAACTGAAGAAAAGAGCATCAATGATGTTCCCATTGCAAAAGAATTTCCCGATGTATTTCCGAAAGAATTACCGGGATTACCCCCACATCGATCCGTTGAATTTCAAATAGATCTTGTACCAGGAGCTGCACCAATAGCTCGTGCTCCTTACAGACTCACACCCAGCGAGATGAAAGAACTGCAAAGCCAATTACAAGAACTTTTAGAGCGTGGTTTCATTCGACCAAGCACATCACCGTGGGGAGCTCCTGTTTTGTTTGTCAAGAAGAAAGACGGTACATTCAGGTTGTGTATCGACAACCGAGAGTTGAACAAACTTACCATCAAGAACCGCTACCCACTACCGAGAATCGACGACTTATTTGATCAACTACAAGGCTCGTCTGTTTATTCAAAGATTGACTTACGTTCCGGGTATCATCAAATGCGGGTGAAAGAAGATGATATTCCAAAGACTGCTTTCAGAACACGTTACGGTCATTACGAGTTTATGGTCATGCCGTTTGGTTTAACTAATGCACCAGCTGTGTTCATGGACCTTATGAACCGAGTGTGTGGACCATACCTTGACAAGTTTGTCATTGTTTTCATTGATGACATACTTATTTACTCAAAGAATGACCAAGAACACGGAGAACATTTGAGAAAGGTGTTAGAAGTATTGAGGAAGGAAGAATTGTACGCTAAGTTTTCAAAGTGTGCATTTCGGTTGGAAGAAGTTCAATTCCTCGGTCACATAGTGAACAAAGAAGGTATTAAGGTGGATCCGGCAAAGATAGAAACTGTTAAAAAGTGGGAAACCCCGAAAACTCCGAAACACATACGCCAGTTTTTAGGACTAGCCGGTTACTACAGAAGGTTCATCCAAGACTTTTCCAGAATAGCAAAACCCTTGACTGCATTAACGCATAAAGGGAAGAAATTTGAATGGAATGATGAACAAGAGAAAGCGTTTCAGTTATTGAAGAAAAAGCTAACTACGGCACCTATATTGTCATTACCTGAAGGGAATGATGATTTTGTGATTTATTGTGACGCATCAAAGCAAGGTCTCGGTTGTGTATTAATGCAACGAACGAAGGTGATTGCTTATGCGTCTAGACAATTGAAGATTCACGAACAAAATTATACGACGCATGATTTGGAATTAGGCACGGTTGTTTTTGCATTAAAGACTTGGAGGCACTACTTATATGGGGTCAAAAGTATTATATATACCGACCACAAAAGTCTTCAACACATATTTAATCAGAAACAACTGAATATGAGGCAGCATAGGTGGATTGAATTGTTGAATGATTACGACTTTGAGATTCGTTACCACCCGGGGAAAGCAAATGTGGTAGCCGATGCCTTGAGCAGGAAGGACAGAGAACCCATTCGAGTAAAATCTATGAATATAATGATTCATAATAACCTTACTACTCAAATAAAGGAGGCGCAACAAGGAGTTTTAAAAGAGAGAAATTTAAAGGATGAAATACCCAAAGGATCGGAGAAGCATCTTAATATTCGGGAAGACGGAACCCGGTATAGGGCTGAAAGGATTTGGGTACCAAAATTTGGAGATATGAGAGAAATGGTACTTAGAGAAGCTCATAAAACCAGATACTCAATACATCCTGGAACGAGGAAGATGTACAAGGATCTCAAGAAATATTTTTGGTGGTTGGGTATGAAAGCTGATGTTGCTAAATACGTAGGAGAATGTTTGACGTGTTCTAAGGTCAAAGCTGAGCATCAGAAACCATCAGGTCTACTTCAACAACCCGAAATCCCAGAATGGAAATGGGAAAACATTACCATGGATTTCATCACTAAATTGCCAAGGACTGCAAGTGGTTTTGATACTATTTGGGTAATAGTTGATCGTCTCACCAAATCAGCACACTTCCTGCCAATAAGAGAAGATGACAAGATGGAGAAGTTAGCACGACTGTATTTGATGGAAGTCATCTCCAGACATGGAATACCAATCTCTATTATCTCTGATAGGGATGGCAGATTTATTTCATGATTCTGGCAGACATTACAGCAAGCATTAGGAACTCGTCTAGACATGAGTACTGCCTATCATCCACAAACTGATGGGCAGAGCAAAAGGACGACACAAACGCTTGAAGACATGCTACGAGCATGTATTATTGATTTCGGAAACAGTTGGGATCGACATCTACCGTTAGCAGAATTTTCCTACAACAACAGCTACCATTCAAGTATTGAGATGGCGCCGTTTGAAGCACTTTTTGGTAGAAAGTGCAGGTCTCCAATTTGTTGGAGTGAAGTGGGGGATAGACAGATTACGGGTCCAGAGATTATACAAGAAACTACCGAGAAGATCATCCAAATTCAACAACGGTTGAAAACCGCCCAAAGTCGACAAAAGAGCTACGCTGACATTAAAAGAAAAGATATAGAATTTGAAATTGAAGAGATGGTCATGCTTAAAGTTGCACCTTGGAAAGGCGTTGTTCGATTTGGTAAACGAGGGAAATTAAGTCCAAGGTATATTGGACCATTCAAGATTATTGATCGTGTCGGACTAGTAGCTTACCGACTTGAGTTACCTCAACAACTCGCGGCTGTACATAACACTTTCCACGTCTCTAATTTGAAGAAATGTTTTGCTAAAGAAGATCTCACTATTCCGTTAGATGAAATCCAAATCAACGAAAAACTTCAATTCATCGAAGAACCCGTCGAAATAATGGATCGTGAGGTTAAAAGACTTAAGCAAAACAAGATACCAATTGTTAAGGTTCGATGGAATGCTCGTAGAGGACCCGAGTTAACCTGGGAGCGTGAAGATCTGATGAATAAGAAATACCCGCATCTATTTCCAGAAGATTCGTCAACACCTTCAACAGCTTAAAATTTCGGGACGAAATTTATTTAACGGGTAGGTACTGTAGTGACCCAAACTTTTCCATGTTTATATATATTAATTGAGATTGATATTTACATGATTAAATGTTTCCAACATGTTAAGCAATCAAACTTGTTAAGACTTGATTAATTGAAATATGTTTCATATAGACAATTGACCACCCAAGTTGACCGGTGATTCACGAACGTTAAAACTTGTAAAAACTATATGATGACATATATATGGATATATATATAGTTAACATGATACTATGATAAGTAAACATATCATTAAGTATATTAACAATGAACTACATATGTAAAAACAAGACTACTAACTTAATGATTTTTAAACGAGACATATATGTAACGATTATCGTTGTAAAGACATTTAATGGATATATATCATATTAAGAGATATTCATACATGATAATATCATGATAATATCATGATAATATAATAATTTAAAATCTCATTTGATATTATAAACATTGGGTTAACAACATTTAACAAGATCGTTAACCTAAAGGTTTCAAAACAACACTTACATGTAACGACTAACGATGACTTAACGACTCAGTTAAAATGTATATACATGTAGTGTTTTAATATGTATTTATACACTTTTGAAAGACTTCAATACACTTATCAAAATACTTCTACTTAACAAAAATTCTTACAATTACATCCTCGTTCAGTTTCATCAACAATTCTACTCGTATGCACCCGTATTCGTACTCGTACAATACACAGTTTTTAGATGTATGTACTATTGGTATATACACTCCAATGTTCAGCTCTTAGCAGCCCATGTGAGTCACCTAACACATGTGGGAACCATCATTTGGCAACTAGCATGAAATATCTCATAAAATTACAAAAATATGAGTAATCATTCATGACTTATTTACATGAAAACAAAATTACATATCCTTTATATCTAATCCATACACCAACGACCAAAAACACCTACAAACACTTTCATTCTTCAATTTTCTTCATCTAATTGATCTCTCTCAAGTTCTATCTTCAAGTTCTAAGTGTTCTTCATATATTCTACAAGTTCTAGTTACATAAAATTAAGAATACTTTCAAGTTTGCTAGCTCACTTCCAATCTTGTAAGATGATCATCCAACCTCAAGAAATCTTTGTTTCTTACAGTAGGTTATCATTCTAATACAAGGTAATAATCATATTCAAACTTTGGTTCAATTTCTATAACTATAACAATCTTATTTCAAGTGATGATCTTACTTGAACTTGTTTTCGTGTCATGATTCTGCTTCAAGAACTTCGAGCCATCCAAGGATCCGTTGAAGCTAGATCCATTTTTATCATTTCAAGTAGGTTTATCCAAGGAACTTAAGGTAGTAATGATGTTCATAAAATCATTCGATTCATACATATAAAGCTATCTTATTCGAAGGTTTAAACTTGTAATCACTAGAACAAAGTTTAGTTAATTCTAAACTTGTTCGCAAACAAAAGTTAATCCTTCTAACTTGACTTTTAAAATCAACTAAACACATGTTCTATATCTATATGATATGCTAACTTAATGATTTAAAACCTGGAAACACGAAAAACACCGTAAAACTGGATTTACGCCGTCGTAGTAACACCGCGGGCTGTTTTGGGTTAGTTAATTAAAAACTATGATAAAATTTGATTTAAAAGTTGTTATTCTGAGAAAATGATTTTTATTATGAACATGAAACTATATCCAAAAATTATGGTTAAACTCAAAGTGGAAGTATGTTTTCTAAAATGGTCATCTAGACGTCGTTCTTTCGACTGAAATGACTACCTTTACAAAAACGACTTGTAACTTATTTTTCCGACTATAAACCTATACTTTTTCTGTTTAGATTCATAAAATAGAGTTCAATATGAAACCATAGCAATTTGATTCACTCAAAACGGATTTAAAATGAAGAAGTTATAGGTAAAACAAGATTGGATAATTTTTCTCATTTTAGCTACGTGAAAATTGGTAACAAATCTATTCCAACCATAACTTAATCAACTTGTATTGTATATTATGTAATCTTGAGATACTATAGACACGTATACAATGTTTCGACCTATCATGTCGACACATCTATATATATTTCGGAACAACCATAGACACTCTATATGTGAATGTTGGAGTTAGCTATACAGGGTTGAGGTTGATTCCAAAATATATATAGTTTGAGTTGTGATCAATACTGAGATACGTATACACTGGGTCGTGGATTGATTCAAGATAATATTTATCGATTTATTTCTGTACATCTAACTGTGGACAACTAGTTGTAGGTTACTAACGAGGACAGCTGACTTAATAAACTTAAAACATCAAAATATATTAAAAGTGTTGTAAATATATTTTGAACATACTTTGATATATATGTATATATTGTTATAGGTTCGTGAATCAACCAGTGGCCAAGTCTTACTTCCCGACGAAGTAAAAATCTGTGAAAGTGAGTTATAGTCCCACTTTTAAAATCTAATATTTTTGGGATGAGAATACATGCAGGTTTTATAAATGATTTACAAAATAGACACAAGTACGTGAAACTACATTCTATGGTTGAATTATCGAAATCGAATATGCCCCGTTTTATTAAGTCTGGTAATCTAAGAATTAGGGAACAGACACCCTAATTGACGCGAATCCTAAAGATAGATCTATTGGGCCTAACAAACCCTATCCAAAGTACCGGATACTTTAGTACTTCGAAATTTATATCATATCCGAAGGGTGTCCCGGAATGATGGGGATATTCTTATATATGCATCTTGTTAATGTCGGTTATCAGGTGTTCACCATATGAATGATTTTTATCTCTATGTATGGGATGTATATTGAAATATGAAATCTTGTGGTCTATTGTTACGATTTGATATATATAGGTTAAACCTATAACTCACCAACATTTTTGTTGACGTTTAAAGCATGTTTATTCTCAGGTGAATACTAAGAGCTTCCGCTGTTGCATACTAAAATAAGGACAAGATTTGGAGTCCATGTTTGTATGATATTGTGTAAAAACTGCATTCAAGAAACTGATTTCGATGTAACGTATTTGTATTGTAAACCATTATGTAATGGTCGTGTGTAAACAGGATATTTTAGATTATCATTATTTGATAATCTACGTAAAGCTTTTTAAACCTTTATTTATGAAATAAAGGTTATGGTTTGTTTTAAAAATGAATGCAGTCTTTGAAAAACGTCTCATATAGAGGTCAAAACCTCGCAACGAAATCAATTAATATGGAACGTTTTTAATCAATAAGAACGGGACATTTCACGAATGACCGATCGGATTGAAACGGTGGACCAAGAAGGTCGAATCGGTGTTTGCCATAAGTAAGTGTACTGAAGAGGACAAAGTGAAGTACGCTACGCATACCTTCACAGGTTCTGCGTTAACATGGTGGAATACCTATCTAGAGCAAGTGGGACAAGATGATGCTTACGCACTACCGTGGTCAGCATTCAAGCACTTGATGAACGAGAAGTACGATCCCAGAACCGAGGTCAATAAGCTCAAGACAGAACTTAGAGGGTTACGAACCCAAGGATTTGATATTACCACGTACGAAAGACGATTCACAGAATTGTACCTATTGTGTCCGGGAGCGTTCGAAGATGAGGAAGAGAAGATCGACGTGTTTGTGAAAGGATTACCAGAAAGAATCCAAGAAGATATAAGTTCACACGAGCCCGCCTCCATACAACAGGCATGTAGAATGGCTCACAAACTAGTGAACCAGATTGAGGAAACAATTAAAGAACAGACGGCTGAAGAGGCCAATGTGAAGCAAGTCAAAAGAAAGTGGGAGGAAAACGGTGATAAGAATCATCAATACAACAACAACAGCAATTACAATAATAATCGCAACAATTATCCCAACAATCACAACATCAATCGCAACTACTACAACAACAACAACAACAACAACAACAACAACAACAACAACAACAACAACAACAACAACAACAACAACAACAACAACAACAACAACAACAACAACAACAACAACAACAACAACAACTACAACAATCGTCCCAAGAATAATAACAATCGCAACAACAACAACAATCAGAAGCAGCTATGCCAAAGGTGTGAAAAGTATCACTCGGGGTTCTACACCAAATTTTGCAACAAGTGTAAAAGAAATGGTCATAGCGCGGCAAAGTGTGAGGTCTACGGACCAGGGGTTAACAGAACGAAAGGAACAAATGGTGTCAGAATGAGTAATGGCGGAGCAAGTAGTGTCGGAGCAAGTTATGCCAATGTAGTTTGTTATAAATGTGGAAAACCAGGCCATATTATTAGAAATTGCCCGAACCAGGAGAACACGAATGGACAAGGCCGCGGAAGAGTTTTCAATATTAATGCGGCAGAGGCACAGGAAGACCCGGAGCTTGTTACGGGTACGTTTCTTATTAACAATAAATCTGCTTACGTTTTATTTGATTCGGGTGCGGATAGAAGCTATATGAGTAGAGATTTTTGTGCTAAATTAAGTTATCCATTGACGCCGTTGGATAGTAAATTTTTACTCGAATTAGCAAATGATAAATTAATTTCAGCAGATAATATATGTCGGAATCGAGAAATTAAACTGGTTAGCGAAACATTTAAGATTGACTTGATACCTGTAGAGTTAGGGAGTTTTGATGTGATAATCGGTATGGACTGGTTGAAAGAAGTGAAAGCAGAGATCGTTTGTTACAAAAATGCAATTCGCATTATACGAGAAAAAGGAAAACCCTTAATGGTGTACGGAGAAAAGGGCAACACGAAGCTACATCTTATTAGTAATTTGAAGGCACAAAAACTAATAAGAAAAGGTTGCTATGCTGTTCTAGCACACGTCGAGAAAGTACAAACTAAAGAAAAGAGCATCAATGATGTTCCCGTCGCAAAAGAATTTCCCGATGTATTTCCGAAAGAATTACCGGGATTACCCCCACATCGATCTGTTGAATTTAAAATAGATCTTGTACCAGGAGCTGCACCAATAGCTCGTGCTCCTTACAGACTCGCACCCAGCGAGATGAAAGAACTGCAAAGCCAATTACAAGAACTTTTAGAGCGTGGTTTCATTCGACCAAGCACATCACCGTGGGGAGCTCCTGTTTTGTTTGTCAAGAAGAAAGATGGTACATTCAGGTTGTGTATCGACTACCGAGAGTTGAACAAACTTACCATCAAGAACCGCTACCCTCTACTGAGAATCGACGACTTATTTGATCAACTACAAGGCTCGTCTGTTTATTCAAAGATTGACTTACGTTCCGGGTATCATCAAATGCGGGTGAAAGAAGATGATATTCCAAAGACTGCTTTCAGAACACGTTACGGTCATTACGAGTTTATGGTCATACCGTTTGGTTTAACTAATGCACCAGCTGTGTTCATGGACCTTATGAACTGAGTGTGTGTACCATACCTTGACAAGTTTGTCATTGTTTTCATTGATGACATACTTATTTACTCAAAGAATGACCAAGAACACAGTTAACATTTGAGAAAGGTGTTAGAAGTATTGAGGAAGGAAGAATTGTACGCTAAATTTTCAAAGTGTGCATTTTGGTTGGAAGAAGTTCAATTCCTCTGTCACATAGTGAACAAAAAAGGTATTAAGGTGGATCTGGCAAAGATAGAAACTGTTGAAAAGTGGGAAACCCCAAAAACTCCGAAACACATACGCCAGTTTTTAGGACTAGCTGGTTACTACAGAAGGTTCATCCAAGACTTTTCCAGAATAGCAAAACCCTTGACTGCATTAACGCATAAAGGGAAGAAATTTGAATGGAAGGATGAACAAGAGAAAGCATTTCAGTTATTGAAGAAAAAGCTAACTACGGCACCTATATTGTCATTGCCTGAAGGGAATGATGATTTTGTGATTTATTGTGATGCATCAAAGCAATGTCTCGGTTGTGTATTAATGTAACGAACGAAGGTGATTGCTTATGCGTCTAGACAATTGAAGATTCACGAGCAAAATTATACGACGCATGATTTGGAATTAGGCGCATTTGTTTTTGCATTAAAGACTTGGAGGCACTACTTATATGGGGTCAAAAGTATTATATATACCGACCACAAAAGTCTTCAACACATATTTAATCAGAAACAACTGAATATGAGTCAGCGTAGGTGGATTGAATTGTTGAATGATTACGACTTTGAGATTCGTTACCACCCGGGGAAGGCAAATGTGGTAGCCGACGCCTTGAGCAGGAAGGACAGAGAACCCATTCGAGTAAAATCTATGAATATAATGATTCACAATAACCTTACTACTCAAATAAAGGAGGCGCAACAAGGAGTTTTAAAAGAGGGAAATTTAAAGGATGAAATACCCAAAGGATCGGAGAAGCATCTTAATATTCGGGAAGACGGAACCCGGTATAGGGCTAAAAGGATTTGGGTACCAAAATTTGGAGATATGAGAGAAATGGTACTTAGAGAAGCTCATAAAACCAGATACTCAATACATCCTGGAACGGGAAAGATGTACAAGGATCTCAAGAAACATTTTTGGTGGCCGGGTATGAAATCCGATGTTGCTAAATACGTAGGAGAATGTTTGACGTGTTCTAAGGTCAAAGCTGGGCATCAGAAACCATCAGGTCTACTTCAACAACCCAAAATCCCGGAATGGAAATGGGAAAACATTACCATGGATTTCATCACTAAATTGCCAAGGACTGCAAGTGGTTTTGATACTATTTGGGTAATAGTTGATCGTCTCACCAAATCAGCACACTTCCTGCCAATAAGAGAAGATGACAAGATGGAGAAGTTAGCACGACTGTATTTGAAGGAAGTCTTCTCCAGACATGGAATACCAATCTCTATTATCTCTGATAGGGATGGCAGATTTATTTCAAGATTCTGGCAGACATTACAGCAAGCATTAGGAACTCGTCTAGACATGAGTACTGCCTATCATCCACAAACTGATGGGCAGAGCGAAAGGACGATACAAACGCTTGAAGACATGCTACGAGTGTAGTGACCTGAACTTTTCCATGTTTATATATATATATATTAAATGAAATTGTTATTTACATGATTAAGTGTTTCTAACATATTAAGCAATCAAACTTGTTAAGACTTGATTAATTGAAATAGGTTTCATATAGACAATTGACCACCCAAGTTGACCGGTGATTCATGAACGTTAAAACTTGTAAAAACTATACGATGACATATATATGGTTATATATATAGTTAACAAGATTTTATTATAAGTATGTATCTCATTAGGTATTTTAACAATGAGTTATATACATAAAAATGAGACTATTAATTTAAGAAACTCGAAAACGATATATATAACGATTATCGTTATAACAACGTCTTACTAGGTACATATGAATCATATTAAGATATTGATACACTTGGTTAATTATGTTAAATGATAAGTAAATATATTATTAAGTGTATTAACAATAAATACATATGTAAAAATAAGACTACTAACTTAATGATTTCGAAACGAGACATATATGTAACGATTATCGTTGTAACGACATTTAACTGTATATACATCATACTAAGATATATTATATATCATAATATCATGATAATATAACAATTTAACATCTCATTTGTTATAATAAACAATGGGTTAACAACATTCTGCAAGATCGTTAACCTAAAGGTTTCAAAACAACATTTACATGTAACGACTAACGATGACTTAACGACTCAGTTAAAATGTATATACATGTAGTGTTTTAATATGTATTCATGCACTTTTGAAAGACTTCAAGATACTTATCAAAATACTTCTACTTAACAAAAATGCTTACAATTACATCCTCGTTCAGTTTCATCAACAATTCTACTCGTATGCACCCGTATTCGTACTCGTACAATACACAGCTTTTAGATGTATGTACTATTGGTATATACACTCCAATTATCAGCTCTTATCAGCCCATGTGAGTCACCTAACACATGTGGGAACCATCATTTGGCAACTAGCATGAAATATCTCATAAAATTACAAAAATATGAGTAATCATTCATGACTTATTTACATGAAAACAAAATTACATATCCTTTATATCTAATCCATACACCAACGACCAAAAACACCTACAAACACTTTAATTCTTCAATTTTCTTCATCTAATTGATCTCTCTCAAGTTCTATCTTCAAGTTCTAAGTGTTCTTCATAAATTCCAAAAGTTCTAGTTTCATAAAATCAAGAATACTTCCAAGATTGCAAGTTTACTTCCAAGTTTTCTAAATCCATTCCAAGTAATCATCCAAGATCAAGAAACCTTTGTTACTTTTAGTAGGTTATCTTTCTAATACAAGGTAATAATCATATTCAAACTTTAATTCAATTTCTATAACTATAACAATCTTATTTCGAGTGGAAATCTTACTTGAAATTATTTTCGTGTCATGATTCTGCTTCAAAAACTTTCAAGCCATCCAAGGATCCTTTGAAGCTAGATCTATTTTTCTCATTTCCATTAGGTTTATCCAAGGAACTTGAGATAGTAATGATGTTCATAACATCATTCGATTCATACATATAAAGCTATCTTATTCGAAGGTTTAAACTTGTAATCACTAGAACATAGTTTAGTTAATTCTAAACTTGTTCGCAAATAAAAGTTAATCCTTCTAACTTGACTTTTAAAATCAACTAAACACATGTTCTATATCTATATGATATGCTAACTTAATGATTTAAAACCTGGAAACACAAAAAACACCGTAAAACCGAATTTACACCGTCGTAGTAACACCGCGGGCTGTTTTGGGTTAGTTAATTAAAAACTATGATAAACTTTGATTTAAAAGTTGTTATTCTGAGAAAATGATTTTTATTATGAACATGAAACTATATCTAAAAATTATGGTTAAACTCAAAGTGGAAGTATGTTTTCTAAAATGGTCATCTAGACGTCGTTCTTTCGACTGAAATGACTACCTTTACAAAAACGACTTGTAACTTATTTTTCCGACAATAAAACTATACTTTTTCTGTTTAGATTCATAAAATAGAGTTCAATATGAAACCATAGCAATTTGATTCACTCAAAGCGGATTTAAAATGAAGAAGTTATGGGTAAAACAAGATTGGATAATTTTTCTCATTTTAGCTACGTGAAAATTGGTAACAAATCTATTCCAACCATAACTTAATCAACGTGTATTGTATATTATGTAATCTTGAGATACCATAGACATGTATACAATGTTTCGACCTATCATGTCGACACATTTATATATATTTCGGAACAACCATAGACACTCTATATGTGAATGTTGGAGTTAGCTATACAGGGTTGAGGTTGATTCCAAAATATATATATATAGTTTGAGTTGTGATCAATACTGAGATACGTATACACTGGGTCGTGGATTGATTCAAGATAATATTTATCGATTTATTTCTGTACATCTAACTGTGGATAACTAGTTGTAGGTTACTAACGAGGACAGCTGACTTAATAAACTTAAAACATCAAAATATATTAAAAGTGTTGTAAATATATTTTGAACATACTTTGATATCTATGTATATATTGTTATAGGTTCGTGAATTAACCAGTGGCCAAGTCTTACTTCCCGACGAAGTAAAAAATCTGTGAAAGTGAGTTATAGTCCCACTTTTAAAATCTAATATTTTTGGGATGAGAATACATGCAGGTTTTATAAATGATTTACAAAATAGACACAAGTACGTGAAACTACATTCTATGGTTGAATTATCGAAATCGAATATGCCCCTTTTTATTAATTCTGGTAATCTAAGAATTAGGGAACAGACACCCTAATTGACGCGAATCCTAAAGATAGATCTATTGGGCCTAACAAACCCCATCCAAAGTACCGGATGCTTTAGTACTTCGAAATTTATATCATATCCGAAGGGTGTCCCGGAATGAAGGGGATATTCTTATATATGCATCTTGTTAATGTCGGTTACCAGGTGTTCACCATATGAATGATTTTTATCTCTACGTATGGGATGTGTATTGAAATATGAAATCTTGTGGTCTATTGTTACGATTTGATATATATAGGTTAAACTTATAACTCACCAACATTTTTATTGACATTTAAAGCATGTTTATTCTCAGGTGAATACTAAGAGCTTCCGCTGTTGCATGCTAAAATAAGGACAAGATTTGGAGTCCATATTTGTATGATATTGTGTAAAAACTGCATTCAAGAAACTGATTTCGATGTAACATATTTGTATTGTAAACCATTATGTAATGGTCGTGTGTAAACAGGATATTTTAGATTATCATTATTTGTTAGTCTACGAAAAGTTTTTTTAAACCTTTATTTATGAAATAAAGGTTATGGTTTGTTTTAAAAATGAATGCAGTCTTTGAAAATCGTCTCATATAGAGGTCAAAACCTCGCAACGAAATCAATTAATATGGAACGTTTTTAATCAATAAGAACGGGACATTTCAGTTGGTATCCGAGCGTTGGTCTTAGAGAACCAGAAAATTTGCATTAGTGTGTCTTATCGAGTTTGTTAGGATGCATTAGTGAGTCTGGACTTCGACCGTGTTTTCTTTAAAAATGATTGCTTAACATTTTTGTTGAAAACTATATATTATTAACATGTATATATTATGTGATATATTAATCTCTTAACATGTTTGATATTGTGTGATAGATGTCTACCTCTAGCACAAATCCCATTGACTCACCTAATAATAACGAAGAGTCGAATATATATTGGACTGATTCACAAGTTCCCGAAGAGGAATCGAAAGAAGAATCAGAACCGGAAGAAGAATCAGAACCGGAAGAGGAGGAACCGGAGGAGGAAATAGAACCGGTGGGGGAAATAATAAAACGGTTAAGTAAAAGAAAATCCTCAACCAACCGACCAAGGTTAATTATGGTCAATGGTGTTTCCGCCAAGGAAGCAAAATATTGGGAGGATTACCAATTCTCCGATTGAATCGGATTCCGACGAGAATTCTGATGATGTTATAGAAATTACCCCAACTGAATTTAAGAAGGCAAAAGAAAATAATAAGGGAAAGGGCATAAAATAGAGAAATCTAATTCCAACCCCGATGAACTTTATATGTATCGTCAACCCCCGAAGTCCTTAAGTTGTAACAATGATCCGGGAACCTCTAAACCACCAGGTTTTCCTAAACCGTTGTGGAAAACGACAGCTAGTATTAGGGGAACATCATATATCCCTAGAAACTTTGCAAAACGAACCAAAACCGAAGAAGAAGAAATGAGCGAGTCGGAATAAGATAGTTGCATTCGTATGATGTAATATATAATATAGTGTGCTTATGCTTTATGATATATGTAAAAATTGCTTGTATTAATAAGTATTTTTTTTTTTTTGAATCTAACTCTTGTCTATTTTACAGTATAAAAACACAAAATGGGTAGACAACCTAATATTTTAAGAGACCTACCCGGAGACATGATTGATGAAATCTTGTCTAGAGTCGGTCAGAATTCTTCGGCACAACTATTTACGGCGAAATCAGTTTGTAAGACATTCGAAGAACGTTCCAAGAATGCCTTGGTTTATAAGAGACTTTTGTTTGAAAGATGGGGGATATCACATTGGGAAACCCATAAGTTACGATGTGTTTACTTTGACGCATATATTGCGGAGAACCCAAGTGCTATTTTACGCAACGGGTTAAGAAATTATTTTGACTCAATGTATCCGAACATAGGACTTCATGATTTAGAAAAAGCGGCTAACATGCAACATAAAGAAGCATGTTATGCTTACGGTTTAGTAATGTTCGCTTCTCACCAAAGTGAGAACAAGAACATCGGGCTACAACTATTAAACAAAACATTTCCACAAGTAACAGACTCAGTAGTTGGGGTGAGAAACAAGGTTTTTAGATTGTTACGGGACTGTCGGACATTACGTAACCCTCGTCCCTTTGACGATGTTACAACACGCTGTCTTATCAACAGCCATAACGGTTATGTTCCACAAGACCAAGGATGGGAAGTAGTCCTAGTAAAACCAGAATGCATGACTTGTTTCTGGACGTATGAATTACGTGTCTTTATTGCCTTTGCTGAACGACTTGTGTACTAGCTAGAATTATCTTCACAACTATCTTGTATCTAAGTTATTGTGTGCTATATTTCATGCTTTATGTAAAATAAGCGGTATTGTAAGTTTGTAAAATATTGTATAAAAGTTTGAACGCGAAATATCATTATATTCAGTTTTTCATATAGAATTGTAGTAGTTGAATTGTATATTAGCTACTAAGTATGAACTTAACGGGTAGGTACTACCCGAATTTAAACTTATAAAACGCTAATATGAAGAAAAAACTTTTATAAATGAGTTCATATTATACTACGAAATACTATTAACTACTCTTAATATTCTGTATGATTAACTTGTTCCATTTGACTATTTTGAAGGAAATGGCACCGACTACTCGATACACCATGAATATGAATGAAGAGGAATTCCGTACTTTTCTAGCTTCAAACATAGCCACAGTCCAGGCTGCACTACATACCAACAATAACCTTGGATCTAGCAGTATAGGAAATCGTGTAGGATGCACCTACAAAGAATTCACTGCCTGCAAACCTTTAGAATTTGATGGAACCGAAGGACCGATCGGATTGAAACGGTGGACCGAGAAGGTCGAATCGGTGTTTGCCATAAGTAAGTGTACTGAAAAGGACAAAGTGAAGTACGCTACGCATACCTTCACAGGTTCTGCGTTAACATGGTGGAATACCTATCTAGAGCAAGTGGGAGAAGATGATGCTTACGCACTATCGTGGTCAGCATTCAAGCACTGGATGAATGAGAAGTACCGTCCCAGAACCGAGGTCAATAAGCTCAAGATAGAACTTAGAGGGTTACAACCCAAGGATTTGATATTACCACGTACGAAAGACGATTCACAGAATTGTGCCTATTGTGTCCGGGAGCGTTTGAAGATGAGGAAGAGAAGATCGACGCGTTTGTGAAAGGATTACCGGAAAGAATCCAAGAAGATATAAGTTCACACGAGCCCGCCTCCATACAACAGGCATGTAGAATGGCTCACAAACTAGTGAACCAGATTGAGGAAAGAATTAAAGAACAGACGACAGACGACTGAAGAGGCCAATGTGAAGCAAGTCAAAAGAAAGTGGGAGGAAAATGGTGATAAGAATCACCAATACAACAACAACAACAATTACAATAATAATCGCAACAATTATCCCAACAATCGCAACATCAATCGCAACTACAACAAACGGCCCAACAACAACAACAACAACAACAACAACAACAACAACAACAACAACAACAACTACAACAATCATCCCAACAATAATAACAACCGCAACAACAACAACAATCAGAAGCAGCTATGCCAAAGGTGTGAAAAGTATCACTCGGGGTTCTGCACCAAATTTTGCAACAAGTGTAAAAGAAATGGTCATAGCTGTAGTGACCCGAACTTTTCCATGTTGATATATATTAATTGAGATTGATATTTACATGATTAAATGTTTCCAACATGTTAAGCAATCAAACTTGTTAAGACTTGATTAATTGAAATATGTTTCATATAGACAATTGACCACCCAAGTTGACCGGTGATTCACGAACGTTAAAACTTGTAAAAACTATATGATGACATATATATGGTTATATATATAGTTAACATTATATTATGATAATTAAACATATCATTAAGTATATTAACAATGAACTACATATGTAAAAACAAGACTACTAACTTAATGATTTTGAAACGAGACATATATGTAACGATTATCGTTGTAACGACATTTAATGTATATATATCATATTAAGAGATATTCGTACATCATAATATCATGATAATATAATAATTTAAAATCTCTTTTGATATTATAAACATTGGGTTAACAACATTTAACAAGATCGTTAACCTAAAGGTTTCAAAACAACATTTACATGTAACGACTAACGATGACTTAACGACTCAGTTAAAATGTATATACATGTAGTGTTTTAATATGTATTTATACACTTTTGAAAGACTTCAATACACTTATAAAAATACTTCTACTTAACAAAAATGCTTACAATTACATCCTCGTTCAGTTTCATCAACAATTCTACTCGTATGCACCCGTATTCGTACTCGTACAATACACAGCTTTTTGATGTATGTACTATTGGTATATACACTCCAATGATCAGCTCTTAGCAGCCCATGTGAGTCACCTAACACATGTGGGAACCATCATTTGGCAACTAGCATGAAATATCTCATAAAATTACAAAAATATGAGTAATCATTCATGACTTATTTACATGAAAACAAAATTACATATCCTTTATATCTAATCCATACACCAACGACCAAAAACACCTACAAACACTTTCATTCTTCAATTTTCTTCATCTAATTGATCTCTCTCAAGTTCTATCTTCAAGTTCTAAGTGTTCTTCATAAATTTCAAAAGTTCTAGTTTCATAAAATCAAGAATACTTTCAAGTTTGCTAGCTCACTTCCAATCTTGTAAGGTGATCATCCAACCTCAAGAAATCTTTGTTTCTTACAGTAGGTTATCATTCTAATACAAGGTAATAATCATATTCAAACTTTGGTTCAATTTCTATAACTATAACAATCTTATTTCAAGTGATGATCTTACTTGAACTTGTTTTCGTGTCATGATTCTGCTTCAAGAACTTCGAGCCATCCAAGGATCCATTGAAGCTAGATCCATTTTTCTCTTTTCCAGTAGATTTATCCAAGGAAATTAAGGTAGTAATGATGTTCATAACATCATTCGATTCATACATATAAAGCTATCTTATTCGAAGGTTTAAACTTGTAATCACTAGAACATAGTTTAGTTAATTCTAAACTTGTTCGCAAACAAAAGTTAATCCTTCTAACTTGACTTTTAAAATCAACTAAACACATGTTCTATATCTATATGATATGCTAACTTAATGATTTAAAACCTGGAAACACGAAAAATACCGTAAAACCGGATTTACGCCGTCGTAGTAACACCGCGGGCTGTTTTGGGTTAGTTAATTAAAAACTATGATAAACTTTGATTTAAAAGTTGTTATTCTGAGAAAATGATTTTTATTATGAACATGAAACTATATCCAAAAATTATGGTTAAACTCAAAGTGGAAGTATGTTTTCTAAAATGGTCATCTAGACGTCGTTCTTTCGACTGAAATGACTACCTTTACAAAAACGACTTGTAACTTATTTTTCCGACTATAAACCTATACTTTTTCTGTTTAGATTCATAAAATAGAGTTCAATATGAAATCATAGCAATTTGATTCACTCAAAACGGATTTAAAATGAAGAAGTTATGGGTAAAACAAGATTGGATAATTTTTCTCATTTTAGCTACGTGAAAATTGGTAACAAATCTATTCCAACCATAACTTAATCAACTTGTATTGTATATTATGTAATCTTGAGATACCATAGACACGTATACAATGTTTCGACCTATCATGTCGACACATCTATATATATTTCGGAACAACCATAGACACTCTATATGTGAATGTTGGAGTTAGCTATACAGGGTTGAGGTTGATTCCAAAATATATATAGTTTGAGTTGTGATAAATACTGAGATACGTATACACTGGGTCGTGGATTGATTCAAGATAATATTTATCGATTTATTTCTGTACATCTAACTGTGGACAACTAGTTATAGGTTACTAACGAGGACAGCTGACTTAATAAACTTAAAACATCAAAATATATTAAAAGTGTTGTAAATATATTTTGAACATACTTTAATATATATGTATATATTGTTATAGGTTCGTGAATCAACAGTGGCCAAGTCTTACTTCCCGACGAAGTAAAAATCTGTGAAAGTGAGTTATAGTCCCCCTTTTAAAATCTAATATTTTTGGGATGAGAATACATGCAGGTTTTATAAATGATTTACAAAATAGACACAAGTACGTGAAACTACATTCTATGGTTGAATTATCGAAATCGAATATGCCCCTTTTTATTAAGTCTGGTAATCTAAGAATTAGGGAACAGACACCCTAATTGACGCGAATCCTAAAGATAGATCTATTGGGCCTAACAAACCCCATCCAAAGTACCGGATGCTTTAGTACTTCGAAATTTATATCATATCCGAAGGGTGTCCCGGAATGATGGGGATATTCTTATATATGCATCTTGTTATTGTCGGTTACCAGGTGTTCACCATATGAATGATTTTTATCTCTATGTATGGGATGTGTATTGAAATATGAAATCTTGTGGTCTATTGTTACGATTTGATATATATAGGTTAAACCTATAACTCACCAACATTTTTGTTGACATTTAAAGCATGTTTATTCTCAGGTGAATACTAAGAGCTTCCGCTGTTGCATACTAAAATAAGGACAAGATTTGGAGTCCATGTTTGTATGATATTGTGTAAAAACTGCATTCAAGAAACTAATTTCGATGTAACATATTTGTATTGTAAACCATTATGTAATGGTCATGTGTAAACAGGATATTTTAGATTATCATTATTTGATAATCTACGTAAAGCTTTTTAAACCTTTATTTATGAAATAAAGGTTATGGTTTGTTTTAAAAATGAATGCAGTCTTTGAAAAACGTCTCATATAGAGGTCAAAACCTCGCAACGAAATCAATTAATATGGAACGTTTTTAATCAATAAGAACGGGACATTTCAGTTGGTATCCGAGCGTTGGTCTTAGAGAACCAGAATTTTGCATTAGTGTGTCTTATCGAGTTTGTTAGGATGCATTAGTGAGTCTGGACTTTGACCGTGTTTACTTGAAAAATGATTGCTTAACAAATTTTGTTGGAAACTATATATTTTTAACATGTGAATATTATGTGATATATTAATCTCTTAACGCGTTTGATATTATGTGATAGATGTCTACCTCTAAAACAAGTCCCATTGACTCACCTAATAATAATGAAGAGTCAAATGTAAATTGGAATGATTCGTGGACTGATTCACAAGTTCCCGAAGAGGAACCGGAAGAAGAATCGGAACCGGATGAAGAAATAGAACCAGTGGGGGAAATAATAAAACGGTTAAGTAAAAGAAAATCCTCAACCAACCGACCTAGGTTAATTATGGTCAATGGTGTTTCCGTCAAGGAAGCAAAATATTGGGAGGATTACCAATTCTCCGATGAATCGGATTCCGACGAGAATTCCGATGATGTTATAGAAATTACCCCAACTGAATTTAAAAAGGCAAAAGAAAATAATAAGGGAAAGGGCATAAAAATAGAGAAATCTAATTCCAACCCCGATGAACTTTATATGTATCGTCAACGCCCGAAGTCCTTAAGTTGTAACAATGACCCGGGAACCTCTAAACCACCAGGTTTTTCTAAACCAATGTGGACAACGACGGCTCGTATTAGGGGAACATCATATATCACTAGAAACTTGGCAAAACGAACCAAAACCGAAGAAGAAGAAACGAGCGAGTCGGAATAAGATAGTTGTATTCGTGTGGTGTAATATATGTAATATAGTGTTCTTATGCTTTATGATATATGTAAAAATTGCTTGTATTAATAAGTATTTTTTTTATGAATCTAACTCTTGTCTATTTTACAGTTTAAAAACACAAAATGGATAGACAACCTAATATTTTAAGAGACCTACCCGGAGACATGATTGATGAAATCTTGTCTAGAGTCGGCCAGAATTCCTCGGCACAACTATTTAAGGCGAGATCAGTTTGTAAGACATTCGAAGAACGTTCCAAGAATGTCTTGGTTTATAAGAGACTTTCGTTTGAAAGATGGGGGATATCACATTGGGAAACCCATAAGTTACGATGTGTTTACTTTGACGCATATATTGCGGGGAACCCAAATGCTATTTTACGCAACGGGTTAAGAAATTATTTTGACTCAATATATCCGAATATTGGACTTCGTGATTTAGAAAAAGCGGCTAACATGCAACATAAAGAAGCATGTTATGCTTAAGGATTAGTAATGTTCGCTTCTCACCAAAGTGAGAACAAGAACATTGGGCTACAACTATTAAACAAAACGTTTCCACAAGTGACGGAGTCGGTAATTGGGGTAAGAAATGAGGTTTTTAGATTATTACGGGACTGTTGGACATTACGTAACCCTCGTCCCTTTGACGACGTTACAACACGCTGTCTTATCAACGGCCATAACGGTTATGTTGCACAAGACCAAGGATGGGAAGTAGTCCTAGTAAAACCAGAATGCATGACTTGTTTCTGGACGTATGAATTACGTGTCTTTATTGCCTTTGCTGAACGACTTGTGTACTAGCTAGAATTGTCTTCACAACTATCTTGTATCAAAGTTATTGTGTGCTATATTTCATGCTTTATGTAAAATAAGCGGTATTGTAAGTTTGTAAAATATTGTATAAAAGTTTGAACGCGAAATATTATTATAATCAGTTTTTCATATAGAATTGTAGTAGTTGAATTGTATATTAGCTACTAAGTATGAACTTAACGGGTAGGTACTACCCGAATTTAAACTTATAAAACGCTAATATGAAGAAAAAGCTTTTATAAATGAGTTCATATTATGCTACGAAATACTATTAACTACTCTTAATATTCTGTATGATTAACTTGTTCCATTTAACTATTTTGAAGGAAATGGCACCGACTACTCGACACACCGTGAATATGAATGAAGAGGAATTCCGTACTTTTCTAGCTTCAAACATAGCCGCAGTACAGGCTGCGCTACATACCAACAATAACCTTGGATCTAGCAGTACAGGAAATCGTGTAGGATGCACCTACAAAGAATTCACTGCCTGCAAACCTTTGGAATTTGATGGAACCGAAGGACCGATCGGATTGAAACGGTGGACCGAGAAGGTTGAATCGGTGTTTGCCATAAGTAAGTGTACTGAAGAGGACAAAGTGAAGTACGCTACGCATACCTTCACAGGTTCTGTGTTAACATGGTGGAATACCTATCTAGAGCAAGTGGGACAAGATGATGCGTACGCACTACCGTGGTCAGCATTCAAGCACTTGATGAACGAGAAGTATCGTCCCAGAACCGAGGTCAATAAGCTCAAGACAGAACTTAGAGGGTTACGAACCCAAGGATTTGATATTACCACGTACGAAAGATGATTCACAGAATTGTGCCTATTGTGTCCGGGAGCATTCGAAGATGAGGAAGAGAAGATCGACGCGTTTGTGAAAGGATTATCGGAAAGAATCCAAGAAGATATAAGTTCACACGAGCCCGCCTCCATACAACAGGCATGTAGAATGGCACACAAACTCGTGAACCAAATTGAAGAAAGAATTAAAGAACAGACTGCTGAAGAGGCCAATGTGAAGCAAGTCAAAAGAAAGTGGGAGGAAAACGGTGATAAGAATCACCAATACAACAACAACAGCAATTACAACAATAATCGCAACAATTATCCCAACAATCGCAACATCAATCGCAACTACAACAAACGGCCCAACAACAACAACAACAACAACAACAGCAACTACAACAATCATCCCAACAACAATAATAACCGCAACAACAACAACAATCAGAAGCAGCTATGCCAAAGGTGTGAAAAGAATCACTCGGGGTTCTGCACCAAATTTTGCAACAAGTGTAAAAGAAAAGGTCATAGCGCGGCGAAGTGTGAGGTCTACGGACCAGGGGTTAATAGAACGAAAGGAACAAATGGTGTCGGAACGAGTAATGGCGGAGCAAGTAGTGTCGGAGCAAGTTATGCCAATGTAGTTTGTTATAAATGTGGAAAACCGGGCCACATTATTAGAAATTGCCCGAACCAGGAGAATACGAATGGACAAGGCCGTGGAAGAGTTTTCAATATTAATGCGGTAGAGGCACAGGAAGACCCGGAGCTTGTTACGGGTACGTTTCTTATTGACAATAAATCTGCTTACGTTTTATTTGATTCGGGTGCGGATAGAAGCTATATGAGTAGAGATTTTTGTGCTAAATTAAGTTGTCCATTGACGCCTTTGGATAGTAAATTTTTACTCGAATTAGCAAATGGTAAATTAATTTCAGCAGATAATATATGTCGGAATCGAGAAATTAAACTGGTTAGCGAAACATTTAAGATTGATTTGATACCAGTAGAGTTAGGGAGTTTTGATGTGATAATCGGTATGGACTGGTTGAAAAAAGTAAAAGCGGAGATCGTTTGTTACAAAAATGCAATTCGCATTATACGAGAAAAAGGAAAACCCTTAATGGTGTACGGAGAAAAGGGCAACACGAAGCTACATCTTATTAGTAATTTGAAGGCACAAAAACTAATAAGAAAAGGTTGCTATGCTGTTCTAGCACACGTCGAGAAAGTACAAACTGAGGAAAAGAGCATCAATGATGTTCCCATTGCAAAAGAATTTCCCGATGTATTTCCGAAAGAATTATCGGGATTACCCCCACATCGATCCGTTGAATTTCAAATAGATCTTGTACCAGGAGCTGCACCAATAGCTCGTGCTCCTTACAGACTCGCACCCAGCGAGATGAAAGAACTGCAAAGCCAATTACAAGAACTTTTAGAGCGTGGTTTCATTCGACCAAGCACATCACCGTGGGGAGCTCCTATTTTGTTTGTCAAGAAGAAAGATGGTACATTCAGGTTGTGTATCGACTACCGAGAGTTGAACAAACTTACCATCAAGAACCGCTACCCACTACCAAGAATCGATGACTTATTTGATCAACTACAAGGCTCGTCTGTTTATTCAAAGATTGACTTACGTTCCGGGTATCATCAAATGCGGGTGAAAGAAGATGATATTCCAAAGACTGCTTTCAGAACACGTTACGGTCATTACGAGTTTATGGTCATGCCGTTTGGTTTAACTAATGCACCAGCTGTGTTCATGGACCTTATGAACCGAGTGTGTGGACCATACCTTGACAAGTTTGTCATTGTTTTCATTGATGACATACTTATTTACTCAAAGAATGACCAAGAACACGGTGAACATTTGAGAAAGGTGTTAGAAGTATTGAGGAAGGAAGAATTGTACGCTAAGTTTTCAAAGTGTGCATTTTGGTTGGAAGAAGTTTAATTCCTCGGTCACATAGTGAACAAAGAAGGTATTAAGGTGGATCCGGCAAAGATAGAAACTGTTGAAAAGTGGGAAACCCCGAAAACTCCGAAACACATACGCCAGTTTTTAGGACTAGCTGGTTACTACAGAAGGTTCATCCAAGACTTTTCTAGAATAGCAAAACCCTTGACTGCATTAACGCATAAAGGGAAGAAATTTGAATGGAATGATGAACAAGAGAAAGCGTTTCAGTTATTGAAGAAAAAGCTAACTACGGCACCTATATTGTCATTGCCTGAAGGGAATGATGATTTTGTGATTTATTGTGATGCATCAAAGCAAGGTCTCGGTTGTGTATTAATGCAACGAACGAAGGTGATTGCTTATGCGTCTAGACAATTGAAGATTCACGAACAAAATTATACGACGCATGATTTGGAATTAGGCGCGGTTGTTTTTGCATTAAAGACTTGGAGGCACTACTTATATGGGGTCAAAAGTATTATATATACCGACCACAAAAGTCTTCAACACATATTTAATCAGAAACAACTGAATATGAGGCAGCGTAGGTGGATTGAATTATTGAATGATTACGACTTTGAGATTCGTTACCACCCGGGGAAGGCAAATGTGGTAGCCGATGCCTTGAGCAGGAAGGACAGAGAACCCATTCGAGTAAAATCTATGAATATAATGATTCATAATAACATTACTACTCAAATAAAGGAGGCGCAACAAAGAGTTTTAAAAGAGAGAAATTTAAAGGATGAAATACCCAAAGGATCGGAGAAACATCTTAATATTCGGGAAGACGGAACCCGGTATAGGGCTGAAAGGATTTGGGTACCAAAATTTGGAGATATGAGAGAAATGGTACTTAGAGAAGCTCATAAAACCAGATACTCAATACATCCTGGAACGGGGAAGATGTACAAGGATCTCAAGAAACATTTTTGGTGGCCGGGTATGAAATCCGATGTTGCTAAATACGTAGGAGAATGTTTGACGTGTTCTAAGGTCAAAGCTGAGCATCAGAAACCATCAGGTCTACTTCAACAACCCGAAATCCCAGAATGGAAATGGGAAAACATTACCATGGATTTCATCACTAAATTGCCAAGGACTGCAAGTGGTTTTGATACTATTTGGGTAATAGTTGATCGTCTCACCAAATCAGCACACTTCCTGCCAATAAGAGAAGATGACAAGATGGAGAAGTTAGCACGACTGTATTTGAAGGAAGTCGTCTCCAGACATGGAATACCAATCTCTATTATCTCTGATAGGGATGGCAGATTTATTTCAAGATTCTGGCAGACATTACAGCAAGCATTAGGAACTCGTCTAGACATGAGTACTGCCTATCATCCACAAACTGATGGGCAGAGCGAAAGGACGATACAAACACTTGAAGACATGCTACGAGCATGTGTTATTGATTTCGGAAACAGTTGGGATCGACATCTACCATTAGCAGAATTTTCCTACAACAACAGCTACCATTCAAGCATTGAGATGGCGCCGTTTGAAGCACTTTATGGTAGAAAGTGCAGGTCTCCGATTTGTTGGAGTGAAGTGGGGGATAGACAGATTACGGGTCCGGAGATTATACAAGAAACTACCGAGAAGATCATCCAAATTCAACAACGGTTGAAAACCGCCCAAAGTCGACATAAGAGCTACGCTGACATTAAAAGAAAAGATATAGAATTTGAAATTGGAGAGATGGTCATGCTTAAAGTTGCACCTTGGAAAGGCGTTGTTCGATTTGGTAAACGAGGGAAATTAAATCCAAGGTATATTGGACCATTCAAGATTATTGATCGTGTCGGACCAGTAGCTTACCGACTTGAGTTACCTCAACAACTCGCGGCTGTACATAACACTTTCCACGTCTCGAATTTGAAGAAATGTTTTGCTAAAGAAGATCTCACTATTCCGTTAGATGAAATCCAAATCAACGAAAAACTTCAATTCATCGAAGAACCCGTCGAAATAATGGATCGTGAGGTTAAAAGACTTAAGCAAAACAAGATACCAATTGTTAAGGTTCGATGGAATGCTCGTAGAGGACCCGAGTTCACCTGGGAGCGTGAAGATCAGATGAAGAAGAAATACCCGCATCTATTTCCAGAAGATTCGTCAACACCTTCAACAGCTTAAAATTTCGGGACGAAATTTATTTAACGGGTAGGTACTGTAGTGACCCGAACTTTTCCATGTTGATATATATTAATTGAGATTGATATTTACATGATTAAATGTTTCCAACATGTTAAGCAATCAAACTTGTTAAGACTTGATTAATTGAAATATGTTTCATATAGACAATTGACCACCCAAGTTGACCGGTGATTCACGAACGTTAAAACTTGTAAAAACTATATGATGACATATATATGGTTATATATATAGTTAACATTATATTATGATAATTAAACATATCATTAAGTATATTAACAATGAACTACATATGTAAAAACAAGACTACTAACTTAATGATTTTGAAACGAGACATATATGTAACGATTATCGTTGTAACGACATTTAATGTATATATATCATATTAAGAGATATTCGTACATCATAATATCATGATAATATAATAATTTAAAATCTCTTTTGATATTATAAACATTGGGTTAACAACATTTAACAAGATCGTTAACCTAAAGGTTTCAAAACAACATTTACATGTAACGACTAACGATGACTTAACGACTCAGTTAAAATGTATATACATGTAGTGTTTTAATATGTATTTATACACTTTTGAAAGACTTCAATACACTTATCAAAATACTTCTACTTAACAAAAATGCTTACAATTACATCCTCGTTCAGTTTCATCAACAATTCTACTCGTATGCACCCGTATTCTTACTCGTACAATACACAGCTTTTAGATGTATGTACTATTGGTATATACACTCCAATGATCAGCTCTTAGCAGCCCATGTGAGTCACCTAACACATGTGGGAACCATCATTTGGCAACTAGCATGAAATATCTCATAAAATTACAAAAATATGAGTAATCATTCATGACTTATTTACATGAAAACAAAATTACATATCCTTTATATCTAATCCATACACCAACGACCAAAAAAACCTACAAACACTTTCATTCTTCAATTTTCTTCATCTAATTGATCTCTCTCAAGTTCTATCTTCAAGTTCTAAGTGTTCTTCATAAATTTCAAAAGTTCTAGTTTCATAAAATCAAGAATACTTTCAAGTTTGCTAGCTCACTTCCAATCTTGTAAGGTGATCATCCAACCTCAAGAAATCTTTGTTTCTTACAGTAGGTTATCATTCTAATACAAGGTAATAATCATATTCAAACTTTGGTTCAATTTCTATAACTATAACAATCTTATTTCAAGTGATGATCTTACTTGAACTTGTTTTCGTGTCATGATTCTGCTTCAAGAACTTCGAGCCATCCAAGGATCCATTGAAGCTAGATCCATTTTTCTCTTTTCCAGTAGGTTTATCCAAGGAAATTAAGGTAGTAATGATGTTCATAACATCATTCGATTCATACATATAAAGCTATCTTATTCGAAGGTTTAAACTTGTAATCACTAGAACATAGTTTAGTTAATTCTAAACTTGTTCGCAAACAAAAGTTAATCCTTCTAACTTGACTTTTAAAATCAACTAAACACATGTTCTATATCTATATGATATGCTAACTTAATGATTTAAAACCTGGAAACACGAAAAATACCGTAAAACCGGATTTACGCCGTCGTAGTAACACCGCGGGCTGTTTTGGGTTAGTTAATTAAAAACTATGATAAACTTTGATTTAAAAGTTGTTATTCTGAGAAAATGATTTTTATTATGAACATGAAACTATATCCAAAAATTATGGTTAAACTCAAAGTGGAAGTATGTTTTCTAAAATGGTCATCTAGACGTCGTTCTTTCGACTGAAATGACTACCTTTACAAAAACGACTTGTAACTTATTTTTCCGACTATAAACCTATACTTTTTCTGTTTAGATTCATAAAATAGAGTTCAATATGAAATCATAGCAATTTGATTCACTCAAAACGGATTTAAAATGAAGAAGTTATGGGTAAAACAAGATTGGATAATTTTTCTCATTTTAGCTACGTGAAAATTGGTAACAAATCTATTCCAACCATAACTTAATCAACTTGTATTGTATATTATGTAATCTTGAGATACCATAGACACGTATACAATGTTTCGACCTATCATGTCGACACATCTATATATATTTCGGAACAACCATAGACACTCTATATGTGAATGTTGGAGTTAGCTATACAGGGTTGAGGTTGATTCCAAAATATATATAGTTTGAGTTGTGATAAATACTGAGATACGTATACACTGGGTCGTGGATTGATTCAAGATAATATTTATCGATTTATTTCTGTACATCTAACTGTGGACAACTAGTTATAGGTTACTAACGAGGACAGCTGACTTAATAAACTTAAAACATCAAAATATATTAAAAGTGTTGTAAATATATTTTGAACATACTTTAATATATATGTATATATTGTTATAGGTTCGTGAATCAACAGTGGCCAAGTCTTACTTCCCGACGAAGTAAAAATCTGTGAAAGTGAGTTATAGTCCCCCTTTTAAAATCTAATATTTTTGGGATGAGAATACATGCAGGTTTTATAAATGATTTACAAAATAGACACAAGTACGTGAAACTACATTCTATGGTTGAATTATCGAAATCGAATATGCCCCTTTTTATTAAGTCTGGTAATCTAAGAATTAGGGAACAGACACCCTAATTGACGCGAATCCTAAAGATAGATCTATTGGGCCTAACAAACCCCATCCAAAGTACCGGATGCTTTAGTACTTCGAAATTTATATCATATCCGAAGGGTGTCCCGGAATGATGGGGATATTCTTATATATGCATCTTGTTATTGTCGGTTACCAGGTGTTCACCATATGAATGATTTTTATCTCTATGTATGGGATGTGTATTGAAATATGAAATCTTGTGGTCTATTGTTACGATTTGATATATATAGGTTAAACCTATAACTCACCAACATTTTTGTTGACATTTAAAGCATGTTTATTCTCAGGTGAATACTAAGAGCTTCCGCTGTTGCATACTAAAATAAGGACAAGATTTGGAGTCCATGTTTGTATGATATTGTGTAAAAACTGCATTCAAGAAACTAATTTCGATGTAACATATTTGTATTGTAAACCATTATGTAATGGTCATGTGTAAACAGGATATTTTAGATTATCATTATTTGATAATCTACGTAAAGCTTTTTAAACCTTTATTTATGAAATAAAGGTTATGGTTTGTTTTAAAAATGAATGCAGTCTTTGAAAAACGTCTCATATAGAGGTCAAAACCTCGCAACGAAATCAATTAATATGGAACGTTTTTAATCAATAAGAACGGGACATTTCAATAGCGTGGCGAAGTGTGAGGTCTATGGACCAGGGGTTAACAGAACGAAAGGAACAAATGGTGTCGGAACGAGTAATGGTGGAGCAAGTAGTGTCGGAGCAAGTTATGCCAATGTAGTTTGTTATAAATGTGAAAAACCGGGCTACATTATTAGAAATTTCCTGAACCAGGAGAACACGAATGGATAAAGCCGCGAAAGAGTTTTCAATATTAATGCGGCAGAGGCACAGGAAGACCCGGAGCTTGTTACGGGTACGTTTCTTATTGACAATAAATCTGCTTACATTTTATTTGATTCGGGTGCGGATAGAAGCTATATGAGTAGAGATTTTTGTGCTAAATTAAGTTATCCATTGACGCCATTGGATAGTAAATTTTTACTCGAATTAGCAAACGGTAAATTAATTTCAGCAGATAATATATGCCGGAATCGAGAAATTAAACTGGGTAGCAAAATATTTAAGATTGATTTGATACCAATAGAGTTAGGGAGTTTTGATGTAATAGTTGGCATGGACTGGTTGAAGAAGGTGAAAGCAGAGATCGTATGTTATAAAAATGCAATTCGCATTGTACGAGAAGAAGGAGAACCCTTAATGGTGTACGGAGAAAAGGGCAACATGAAGCTACATCTTATTAGTAATTTGAAGGCACAAAAACTAATAAGAAAAGGTTGCTATGCTGTTCTAGCACACATCGAGAAAGTACAAACTGAAGAAAAGAGCATCAATGATGTTCCCGTCGCAAAAGAATTTCCCGATGTATTTCTGAAAGAATTACCGGGACTACCTCCACATCGATCTGTTGAATTTCAAATAGATCTTGTACCAGGAGCTGCACCAATAGCTCGTGCTCCTTATAGACTCGCACCCAGCGAGATGAAAGAACTGCAAAGCCAACTGTAAAAACTATTAGAACGTGGTTTCATTCGACCAAGCACATCACCATGGGGAGCTCCTGTTTTGTTTGTCAAGAAGAAGGATGGTACATTTAGGTTGTGTATTGACTACAGAGAGTTGAACAAACTTACCATCAAAAACCGTTATCCACTGCCGAGAATTGACGAATTATTTGATCAACTACAAGGCTCGTCGGTTTATTCGAAGATCGATTTACGTTCTGGATATCATCAAATGCGAGTAAAGGAGGATGATATTCCAAAAACTGCTTTTAGGACGCGTTATGGTCATTACGAGTTTATGGTTATGCCGTTTGGATTGACTAACGCACCAGCTGTGTTCATGGACCTTATGAACCGAGTGTGTGGGCCATATCTTGACAAGTTTGTCATTGTTTTCATCGATGACATACTTATTTACTCAAAGAATGATCAAGAGCACGAAGAACATTTGAGAAAAGTGCTAGAAGTATTGAGGAAAGAAAAATTGTACGCTAAATTTTCAAAGTGTGCATTTTGGTTGGAAGAAGTTCAATTCTTCGGTCACATAGTGAACAAAAAAGGTATTAAGGTGGATCCGGCAAAGATAGAAACTATTGAAAAGTGGGAAACCCCGAAAACTCCGAAACACATACGCCAGTTTTTAGGACTAGCTGGTTACTACAGAAGGTTCATCCAAGACTTTTCCAGAATAGCAAAACCCTTGACTGCATTAACGCATAAAGGGAAGAAATTTGAATGGAAGGATAAACAAGAGAAAGCGTTTCAGTTATTGAAGAAAAAGCTAACTACGGCACCTATATTGTCATTGCCTGAAGGGAATGATGATTTTGTGATTTATTGTGATGCATCAAAGCAAGGTCTCGGTTGTGTATTAATGCAACGAATGAAGGTGATTGCTTATGCGTCTAGACAATTGAAGATTCACGAGCAAAATTATACGACGCATGATTTGGAATTAGGCGCGGTTGTTTTTGCATTAAAGACTTGGAGGCACTACTTATATGGGGTCAAAAGTATTATATATACCGACCACAAAAATCTTCAACACATATTTAATCAGAAACAACGGAATATGAGGCAGCGTAGGTGGATTGAATTGTTGAATGATTACGACTTTGAGATTCGTTACCACCCGGGGAAGGCAAATGTGGTAGCCGACGCCTTGAGCAGGAAGGACAGAGAACCCATTCGAGTGAAATCTATGAATATAATGATTCACAATAACCTTACTACTCAAATAAAGGAGGCGCAACAAGGAGTTTTAAAAGAGGGAAATTTAAAGGATGAAATACCCAAAGGATCGGAGAAGCATCTTAATATTCGGGAAGACGGAACCCGGTATAGGGCTGAAAGGATTTGGGTACCAAAATTTGGAGATATGAGAGAAATGGTACTTAGAGAAGCTCATAAAACAAGATACTCAATACATCCTGGAACGGGGAAGATGTACAAGGATCTCAAGAAACATTTTTGGTGGCCGGGTATGAAAGCCGATGTTGCTAAATACGTAGGAGAATGTTTGACGTGTTCTAAGGTCAAAGCTGAGCATCAGAAATCATCAGGTCTACTTCAACAACCCGAAATCCCGGAATAGAAATGGGAAAACATTACCATGGATTTCATCACTAAATTGCCAAGGACTGCAAGTGGTTTTGATACTATTTGGGTAATAGTTGATCGTCCCACCAAATCAGCACACTTCCTGCCAATAAGAGAATATGACAAGATGGAGAACTTAGCACGACTGTATTTGAAGGAAGTCGTCTCCAGACATTGAATACCAATCTCTATTATCTCTGATAGGGATGGCAGATTTATTTCAAGATTCTGGCAGACATTACAGCAAGCATTAGGAACTCGTCTAGACATGAGTACTGCCTATCATCCACAAACTGATGGGCAGAGCAAAAGGATGATACAAACGCTTGAAGACATGCTACGAGCATGTGTTATTGATTTCGGAAACAGTTGGGATCGACATCTACCGTTAGCAGAATTTTCCTACAACAACAGCTACCATTCAAGCATTGAGATGGCGCCGTTTGAAGCACTTTATGGTAGAAAGTCCAGGTCTCTGATTTGTTGGTATGAAGTGGGGGATAGACAGATTACGGGTCCGGAGATAATACAAGAAACTACCGAGAAGATCATCCAAATTCAACAACGGTTGAAAACAGCCCAAAGTCGACAAAAGAGCTACGCTGACATTAAAAGAAAAGATATAGAATTTGAAATTGGAGAGATGGTCATGCTTAAAGTTGCACCTTGGAAAGGCGTTGTTCGATTTGGTAAACGAGGGAAATTAAATCCAAGGTATATTGGACCATTCAATATTATTGATCGTGTCGGACCAGTAGCTTACCGACCTGAGTTACCTCAACAACTCGCGGCTGTACATAACACTTTCCACGTCTCGAATTTGAAGAAATGTTTTGCTAAAGAAGATCTCACTATTCCATTAGATGAAACCAAATCAACGAAAAACTTCAATTTATCGAAGAACCCGTCGAAATAATGGATCGTGAGGTTAAAAGACTTAAGCAAAACAAGATACCAATTGTTAAGGTTCGATGGAATGCTTGTAGAGGACCCGAGTTCACCTGAGAATGAGAAGATCAGATGAAGAAGAAATACCCGCATTTATTTCCAGAAGATACGTCAACACCTCCAACTGCTTAAGATTTCGGGACGAAATTTATTTAACGGGTAGGTACTGTAGTGACCCGAACTTTTCCATGTTTATATATATATTAAACGAAATTGTTATTTATATGATTAAGTGTTTCCAACATATTAAGCAATCAAACTTGTTAAGACTTGATTAATTGAAATAGGTTTCATATAGACAATTGACCACCCAAGTTGACCGGTGATTTACGAACGTTAAAACTTGTAAAAACTATACGATGACATATATATGGTTATATATATAGTTAACATGATTTTATTATAAGTATGTATCTCATTAGGTATTTTAACAATGAGTTATATACATAAAAATGAGACTATTAATTTAAGAAACTCGAAAACGATATATATAACGATTATCGTTATAACAACATCTTACTAGGTACATATGAATCATATTAAGATATTGATACACTTGGTTAATTATGTTAAATGATAACTAAATATATTATTAAGTGTATTAACAATAAAATACATATGTAAAAATAAGACTACTAACTTAATGATTTCGAAACGAGACATATATGTAATGATTATCGTTGTAACGACATTTAACTGTATATACATCATACTAAGATATATTATATATCATAATATCATGATAATATAATAATTTAACATCTCATTTGTTATAATAAACAATGGGTTAACAACATTAAGCAAGATCGTTAACCTAAAGGTTTCAAAACAACATTTACATGTAACGACTAACGATGACTTAACGACTCAGTTAAAATGTATATACATGTAGTGTTTTAATATGTATTCATACACTTTTGAAAGACTTCAAGACACTTATCAAAATACTTCTACTTAACAAAAATGCTTACAATTACATCCTCATTCAGTTTCATCAACAATTCTACTCGTATGCACCCGTATTCATACTCGTACAATACACAGCTTTTAGATGTATGTACTATTGGTATATACACTCCAATGATCAGCTCTTAGCAGCCCATGTGAGTCACATAACACATGTGGGAACCATCATTTGGCAACTAGCATGAAATATCTCATAAAATTACAAAAATATGAGTAATCATTCATGACTTATTTACATGAAAACAAATTTACATATCCTTTATATCTAATCCAAACACCAACGACCAAAAACACCTACAAACACTTTCATTCTTCAATTTTCTTCATCTAATTGATCTCTCTCAAGTTCTATCTTCAAGTTCTAAGTGTTCTTCATAAATTCCAAAAGTTCTAGTTTCATAAAATCAAGAATACTTCCAAGATTGCAAGTTTACTTCCAAGTTTTCTAAATTCATTCCAAATAATCATCCAAGATCAAGAAACCTTTGTTACTTACAGTAGGTTATCTTTCTAATACAAGGTAATAATCATATTCAAACTTTAATTCAATTTCTATAACTATAACAATCTTATTTCGAGTAGAAATTTTACTTGAAATTGTTTTCGTGTCATGATTCTGCTTCAAGAACTTTCAAGCCATCCAAGGATCCTTTGAAACTAGATCTATTTTTCTCATTTCCAGTAGGTTTATCCAAGGAACTTGAGGTAGTAATGATGTTCATAACATCATTCGATTCATACATATAAAGCTATCTTATTCGAAGGTTTAAACTTGTAATCACTAGAACATAGTTTAGTTAATTCTAAACTTGTTCGCAAATAAAAGTTAATCCTTCTAACTTGACTTTTAAAATCAACTAAACACATGTTCTATATCTATATGATATGCTAACTTAATGATTTAAAACCTGGAAACACGAAAAACACCGTAAAACCGGATTTACACCGTCGTAGTAACACCGCGGGCTGTTTTGGGTTAGTTAATTAAAAACTATGATAAACTTTGATTTAAAAGTTTTTATTATGGGAAAATGATTTTTATTATGAACATGAAACTATATCTAAAAATTATGGTTAAACTCAAAGTGGAAGTATGTTTTCTAAAATGGTCATCTAGACGTCGTTCTTTCGACTGAAATGACTACCTTTACAAAAATGACTTGTAACTTATTTTTCCGACTATAAACCTATAATTTTTCTGTTTAGATTCATAAAATAGAGTTCAATATGAAACCATAGCAATTTGATTCACTCAAAACGGATTTAAAATGAAGAAGTTATGGGTAAAACAAGATTGGATAATTTTTCTCATTTTAGCTACGTGAAAATTGGTAACAAATCTATTCCAACCATAACTTAATCAACTTGTATTGTATATTATGTAATCTTGAGATACCATAGACACGTATACAATATTTCGACCTATCATGTCGAGACATCTATATATATTTTGGAACAACCATAGACACTCTATATGTGAATGTTGGAGTTAGCTATACAGGGTTGAGGTTGATTCCAAAAAATATATAGTTTGAGTTGTGATCAATACTGAGATACGTATGCACTGGGTCGTGGATTGATTCAAGATAATATTTATCAATTTATTTCTGTATATCTAACTGTGGACAACTAGTTGTAGGTTACTAACGAGGACAGCTGACTTAATAAACTTAAAACATCAAAATATATTTAAAGTGTTGTAAATATATTTTGAACATACTTTGATATATATGTATATATTGTTATAGGTTCGTGAATCAACCAGTGGCCAAGTCTTACTTCCCGACGAAGTAAAAAATCTGTGAAAGTGAGTTATAGTCCCACTTTTAAAATCTAATATTTTTGGGATGAGAATACATGCAGGTTTTATAAATGATTTACAAAATAGACACAAGTACGTGAAACTACATTCTATGGTTGAATTATCGAAATCGAATATGCCCCTTTTTATTAAGTCTGGTAACTAAGAATTAGGGAACAGACACCCTAATTGACGCGAATCCTAAAGATAGATCTATTGAGCCTAACAAACCCCATCCAAAGTACCGGATGCTTTAGTACTTCGAAATTTATATCATATCCGAAGGGTGTCCCGGAATGATGGGGATATTCTTATATATGCATCTTGTTAATGTCGGTTACCAGGTGTTCACCATATGAATGATTTTTATCTCTATGTATGGGATGTGTATTGAAATATGAAATCTTGTGGTCTATTGTTACGATTTGATATATATAGGTTAAACCTATAACTCACCAACATTTTTGTTGACGTTTAAAGCATGTTTATTCTCAGGTGAATACTAAGAGCTTCCGCTGTTGAATACTAAAATAAGGACAAGATTTGGAGTCCATGTTTGTATGATATTGTGTAAAAACTACATTCAAGAAACTGATTTCGATGTAACATATTTGTATTGTAAACCATTATGTAATGGTCGTGAGTAAACAGGATATTTTAGATTATCATTATTTGATAATCTACGTAAAGCTTTTTAAACCTTTATTTATGAAATAAAGGTTATGGTTTGTTTTAAAAATGAATGCATTCTTTGAAAAACGTCTCATATAGAAGTCAAAACCTCGCAACGAAATCAATTAATATGGAACGTTTTTAATCAATAAGAACGGGACATTTCAACGAGCATGTGTTATTGATTTCGGAAACAGTTGGGATCGACATCTACCGTTAGCAGAATTTTCCTACAACAACAGCTACCATTCAAGCATTGAGATGGCGCCATTTGAAGCACTTTATGGAAGAAAGTACAGGTCTCCGATTTGTTGGAGTGAAGTGGGGGATAGACAGATTACGGGTCCGGAGATAATACAAGAAACTACCGAGAAGATCATCCAAATTCAACAACGGTTGAAAACCGCCTAAAGTCGACAAAAGAGCTACACTGACATTAAAAGAAAAGATATAGAATTTGAAATTGGAGAGATGGTCATGCTTAAAGTTGCACCTTGGAAAGGCGTTGTTCGATTTGGTAAACGAGGGAAATTAAATCCAAGGTATATTGGACCATTCAAGATTATTGATCGTGTCGGACCAGTAGCTTACCGACTTGAGTTACCTCAACAACTTGCGGCTGTACATAACACTTTCCACGTCTCGAATTTGAAGAAATGTTTTGCTAAAGAATATCTCACTATTCCGTTAGATGAAATCCAAATCAACGAAAAACTTCAATTTATCGAAGAACCCGTCGAAATAATGGATCGTGAGGTTAAAAGACTTAAGCAAAACAAGATACCAATTGTTAAGGTTCGATGGAATGCTCGTAGAGGACCCGAGTTCACCTGAGAATGAGAAGATTAGATGAAGAAGAAATACCCGCATTTATTTCCAGAAGATACGTCAACACCTCCAACTGCTTAAAATTTCGGGACGAAATTTATTTAACGGGTAGGTACTGTAGTGACCTGAACTTTTCCATGTTTATATATATATTAAATGAAATTGTTATTTACATGATTAAGTGTTTCCAACATGTTAAGCAATCAAACTTGTTAAGACTTGATTAATTGAAATAGGTTTCATATAGACAATTGACCACCCAAGTTGACCGGTGATTCACGAACGTTAAAACTTGTAAAAACTATACGATGACATATATATGGTTATATATATAGTTAACATGATTTTATTATAAGTATGTATCTCATTAGGTATTTTAACAATGAGTTATATACATAAAAATGAGACTATTAATTTAAGAAACTCGAAAACGATATATATAACGATTATCGTTATAACAACGTCTTACTAGGTACATATGAATCATATTAAGATATTGATACACTTGGTTAATTATGTTAAATGATAAGTAAATATATTATTAAGTGTATTAACAATGAAATACATATGCAAAAATAAGACTACTAACTTAATGATTTCGAAACGAGACATATATGTAACGATTACCGTTGTAACGACATTTAACTGTATATACATCATACTAAGATATATTATATATCATAATATCATGATAATATAACAATTTAACATCTCATTTGTTATAATAAACAATGGGTTAACAACATTCAACAAGATCGTTAACCTAAAGGTTTCAAAACAACATTTACATGTAACAACTCAGTTAAAATGTATATACATGTAGTGTTTTAATATGTATTCATACACTTTTGAAAGACTTCAAGACACTTATCAAAATACTTCTACTTAACAAAAATGCTTACAATTACATCCTCGTTCAGTTTCATCTACAATTCTACTCGTATGCACCCGTATTCGTACTCGTACAATACACAGCTTTTAGATGTATGTACTATTGATATATACACTCCAATGATCAGCTTTTAGCAGCCCATGTGAGTCACCTAACACATGTGGGAACCATCATTTGGCAACTAGCATGAAATATCTCATAAAATTACAAAAATGTGAGTAATCATTCATGACTTATTTACATGAAAACAAAATTACATATCCTTTATATCTAATCCATACATCAACGACCAAAAACACCTATAAACACTTTCATTCTTCAATTTTCTTCATCTAATTGATCTCTCTCAAGTTCTATCTTCAAGTTCTAAGTGTTCTTCATAAATTCCAAAAGTTCTAGTTTCATAAAATCAAGAATACTTCCAAGATTGCAAGTTTACTTCCAAGTTTTCTAAATCCATTCCAAGTAATCATCCAAGATCAAGAAACCTTTATTACTTACAGTAGGTTATCTTTCTAATACAAGGTAATAATCATATTCAAACTTTAATTCAATGTCTATAGCTATAACAATCTTATTTCGAGTGGAAATCTTACTTGAAATTGTTTTCGTGTCATGATTCTGCTTCAAGAACTTTCAAGCCATCCAAGGATCCTTTGAAGCTAGATCTATTTTTCTCATTTCCAGTAGGTTTATTCAAGGAACTTGAGGTAGTAATGATGTTCATAACATCATTCGATTCATACATATAAAGCTATCTTATTCGAAGGTTTAAACTTGTAATCACTAGAACATAGTTTAGTTAATTCTAAACTTGTTCGCAAATAAAAGTTAATCCTTCTAATTTGACTTTTAATATCAACTAAACACATGTTCTATATCTATATGATATGCTAACTTAATGATTTAAAACCTGGAAACACGAAAAACACCGTAAAACCGGATTTACGCCGTCGTAGTAACAACGCGGGCTGTTTTGGGTTAGTTAATTAAAAACTATGATAAACTTTGATTTAAAAGTTGTTATTCTGAGAAAATGATTTTTATTATAAACATGAAACTATATCCAAAAATTATGGTTAAACTCAAAGTGGAAGTATGTTTTCTAAAATGGTCATCTAGACGTCGTTCTTTCGACTGAAATGACTACCTTTACAAAAATGACTTGTAACTTATTTTTCTGACTATAAACCTATACTTTTTCTGTTTAGATTCATAAAATAGAGTTCAATATGAAACCATAGCAATTTGATTCACTCAAAACAGATTTAAAATGAAGAAGTTATGGGTAAAACAAGATTGGATAATTTTTCTCATTTTACTACGTGAAAATTGGTAACAAATCTATTCCAACCATAACTTAATCAACTTGTATTGTATATTATGTAATCTTGAGATACCATAGACACATATACAATGTTTCGACCTATCATGTCGACACATCTATATATATTTCGGAACAACCATAGACACTCTATATGTAAATGTTGGAGTTAGCTATACAGGGTTGAGGTTGATTCCAAAATATATATAGTTTGAGTTGTGATCAATACTGAGATACGTATACACTGGGTCGTGGATTGATTCAAGATAATATTTATCGATTTATTTCTGTACATCTAACTGTGAACAACTAGTTGTAGGTTACTAACGAGGACAGCTGACTTAATAAACTTAAAACATCAAAATATATTAAAAGTGTTGTAAATATATTTTGAACATACTTTGATATATATGTATATATTGTTATAGGTTCGTGAATCAACCAGTGGCCAAGTCTTACTTCCCGACGAAGTAAAAAATCTGTGAAAGTGAGTTATTGTCCCACTTTTAAAATCTAATATTTTTGGGATGAGAATACATGCAGGTTTTATAAATGATTTACAAAATAGACACAAGTACGTGAAACTACATTCTATGGTTGAATTATCAAAATCGAATATGCCCCTTTTTATTAAGTCTGGTAATCTAAGAATTAGGGAACAGACACCCTAATTGACGCGAATCCTAAAGATAGATCTATTGGGCCTAACAAACCCCATCCAAAGTACCGGATGCTTTAGTACTTCGAAATTTATATCATATCCGAAGGGTGTCCCGGAATGATGGGGATATTCTTATATATGCATCTTGTTAATGTCGGTTACCAGGTGTTCACCATATGAATGATTTTTATCTCTATGTATGGGATGTGTATTAAAATATGAAATCTTGTGGTCTATTGTTACGATTTGATATATATAGGTTAAACCTATAACTCACCAACATTTTTGTTTACGTTTAAAGCATATTTATTCTCAGGTGAATACTAAGAGCTTCCGCTGTTGCATACTAAAATAAGGACAAGATTTGGAGTCCATGTTTGTATGATATTGTGTAAAAACTGCATTCAAGAAACTGATTTCGATGTAACATATTTGTATTGTAAACCATTATGTAATGGTCGTGTGTAAACAGAATATTTTAGATTATCATTATTTGATAATCTACGTAAAGTTTTTTTAAACCTTTATTTATGAAATAAAGGTTATGGTTTGTTTTAAAAATGAATGCAGTCTTTGAAAAACGTCTCATATAGAGGTCAAAACCTCGCAACGAAATCAATTAATATGGAACGTTTTTAATCAATAAGAACGGGACATTTCAACGTTGGCTACATAATCGGAAAAAATTATGTGGTAAGCACGCTAAAAAAACTTCGGTTGAAATTTGGACGCAATTTTGCACGATGATAAGATAACGACGCTATGAGCAAGACTTCCTGAATGCTTGCTTCCATTCGAAATAGTTTTGACGCTGAAAAATTCGTTTTTCTATTTCTAAATGTGAATTTTGAACTTTCAGATTTTACGATAATTATTACCTAGTCATTTGAACTCTTATGCATATTTAAATACCATTTTGATACTTATTTTTTATGTAACACTTTATTTAGATACATTGAGAATATTTTTGGGGTTAATATATCCCCACTAGCCATAAATCCCTACACGTTTAGTGACATCTTGGTTTTAATGGTTCAATTATTTTGTGACACTTTTAAATATCTCTAAATTCATAACTCTATAATTGTTAAATTATCAAAATTTTGTATTGAGTGAAAATATATTTGACTATATTTTCATTTCGATAATAATTCATGGCCGCAAAACACAATTTTGAGCACATTACGTTGGCCACATAATCGGTCCTAATTATGTGGCAAGCACGCTAAAAAAACTTCGGTTGAAAATTGGACCCAATTTCGCAAAATGAATAGATAACGACGCTATGAGCAAGACTTCTTGAAAGTTTGCTTCCATTCGAAATAGTGTTGACACCAAAAAAGTCATTTTTTAAAATATTTTGGCTTCCATTCTAAATAAAGTGTTACATAAAAAACAAGTATCAAAATGGTATTTAAATATGCATAAGAGTTCAAATGCAAAGATAATAATTATCGTAAAATCTGAAAGTTCAAAATTCACCTTTAGAAATAGCAAAAGACTTTTTCGACGTCAAAAGTATTTCGAATGGAAGCAAGCCTTCAGGAAGTCTTTCTCATAGCATCGTTATCTATTCATCGTGCGAAAGTGGATCCAATTTTCAACCAAAGTTTTTTTAGCATGCTTGCCACATAATTTGGCCCGATTATGTGACCAGCGTAATGTGCTAAAAAATGTGTTTTGCGACCATGAATTATTATCGAAACGAAACTATAGTCAAATATAATTTAATTCCATATGAAATTTTAAAATAGAAACAATTATAGAATTATGAATTGAGAGATATCAAAAAGTGTCACAAAATAATCGAACCATTAAATCAAGATGTCACTAAACGTGTAAGGATTTGTGGCTAGTAGGGATATATTAACCCGAAAAATATTCTCAATGAACCTAAATAAAGTGTTACATAAAAAACAAGTATGAAAATGGTATTTAAATATGCATAAGAGTTCAAATGCAAAGGTAATAATTATCATAAAATCTGAAAGTTCAAAATGCACCTTTAGAAATAGCAAAACGACTTTTTTGGCGTCAAAACTATTTCGAATGGAAGCTAGCCTTCAGGAAGTCTTGCTCATAGCGTCGTTATCTATTCATTATGCGAAAGTGGGTCCAATTTTCAACCGAATTTTTTTTGCATGCTTGCCACATAATTTGGCCCGATTATGTGGCCAGTGTAATGTGCTCAAAAATGTGTTTTATGGCCATGAATTATTATAAAAATAAAACTATAGTCAAATATATTTTCATACAATATGAAATTTGAGAATAGAAAAAGTTATTGCGTTATGATTTGAGAGATATCAAAAAGTGTCACAAAATAATTGAACCATTAAACCAAGATGTCACTAAACGTGTAAGGATTTGTGGCTAGTGGGGATATGTTAACCCCAAAAATATTCTCAATGTACCTAAATAAAGTGTTTCATAAAAAAAAAGTACCAACAAAAATATTCACAATGTACCTAAATAAAGTGTTACATAAAAAAAAAGTATCAAAATGGTATTTAAATATGCATAAGAATTCAAATGCAATGGTAATAATTATCGTAAAATTTGAAAGTTCAAAATTTACCTTAAGAAATAGCAAAATGACTTTTTCGGCGTCAAAAGTATTTCGAATGGAAGCAAGCCTTCCTGAAGTATTTCAATGTACCTAAATAAAGTGTTACACAAAAAACAAGTATGAAAATGGTATTTAAATATGCATAAGAGTTCAAATGCTATGGTAATAATTATTGATAACTCATAAATTATACAGAATTTTGATAACATTTTAAGGAGTTATCTTAGCATTTTGAAGTCGTTTTAATCCTAAACACACTAAAACGGGTAAATTGGGGAAAAAGGTATTTCTACTAATTTTATTAAAGTTATGTATCAAACAGGATCAAAAACAGGAAAAATGCAGAATTTAAGATAAAGCTGCCGGCTTGGCAACTGAAGCCGCTGGATTGGCAACTGAAGCCACCGGCTTGGGTAGACTATTCCAGAATGTTCCAGATTTGATTGCAGAATTTGATGAACTTGGAGACCAAGAAAAATACAGCCAAAGCCTCCGGCTTCACACTGAAGCCGGCGGCCTAAATTACAGGGTTTTATCTACTTGCCTACCAAGTTCAAGCTAAAAATGGAAACAAAATCAAAAGATTGCCGGATCTTCGAAGTCGCTGACTTAGTACTGAAGCCGCCAGCCTAACTAGGACGGTTACTCGTTTATCTGCTTGCGGCCTACGTTAAACTTGTAAAAGGAGTCACCGACCTACTGAAGCCACCGACCTAGCCACTGATTTTGAAAAGTATAAATATAGGCCTTCTGTATCAGTTTTCAATGTACCAGTTTCATTTTTCTGGGTTTTCTCAAAATCACGAAAACTCTTAGATTGTGGTTTATTTTCAAGTGTAATCAAGATTATCAAAGTTATTAATTAAGTTTCTTTTTCATCTACCTTTTTGAGGTATGAATCTATCTTTATATTCTTGTCTATCATATTTTATTTACTTTTTCTGTATCTGTTCGTCTACCACTATGAACTAAACGTTCATAGTGGTTACATGGACGAAAACTACTTTGTCTGGGAATCAGATGAAGCCGCCGGCTTCACCAGTCCAAGCCGCCGGCTTGACTGGAACAAAGCCGCCGGCTTCGTGCTTTTCCTGTGCAGTTTCTGGTTTTCTAGATCTATATAACTTGAGTTTCTGTGATGATTATTTAAACTGTTTTGAATCTATTATGCTTTAATATACTTGTTTGTCATGCTTAATGATTAGATAACATGATTTTAGGAATGATTAGTACTTAATCCAATGATCTATTATTCGATTCATGCTACTTGTTTAGATCTAGTCAATCAAACTAGTTATATTGAATTTCATGCAACTAAGTTAAACAACATAATAGTTATAAATCTGTTGAATTTGAGTTACGCTTATATAATAGAGTTTAATATTGTTAGGCTTAGTCGAAGATCCTCAGTTTGGATGTGTTTGATTAATGATTGCATGAGAACTTAGTAGTAATTGACTTTCAGCTAGTAGCTTGAGTTGATTTACTTGATGTTTAATAGCTTATATAATTTGTTAGTCTATTTATATGTTGATCCGCATCATAAGATTGACATGTATCATATAATTGAATTGAACGCTAAGAATTGATATGTTAGTCATGCACATCACATGTCTAGCATATTGATGTTATGCGAGGTGTATACGAAATAGTTATATTTTTATTGCAAAATACTATTAAATACGATACAATTTTACACAAGTTATTTATTTATTTATAGAGTGGATATACCTAAACCTTGCTACAACACTATAGGCAGTGTACCTAATCGTAAAGTAGTGTAGTTTTTAGTAAGTCCGGTTCGTTCTGCAGGGAGCTAGCCAAGTTTAACGCTATATTTTTTAAAAACTATATTTGTATATATATATATATATATATATATATATATATATATATATATATATATATATATATATATATATATAAGTAGTATTATTATTATTATAAAAAGGGGGTTTTTACCGTTTAGTGACCGGTTTGTCGTTTTTATGTCTTAAGTCGCAAATAAAACCTAATGTAAAATATTAAATATACAAATGACTTAATTTAAAGCGCAAAGTAAATGACGATAAATAAAAGTGCGATAATTTAAAGTGCGATAAATAAAATGACGATAAAAAAATTGCGATAATTAAAAAGTACGATAATTAAAAGTGCTATAAGATATAAAATAAAGGAATTATGCTTATTTAAACTTCCGTAATCATGATGTTTGACGTGTTGATTTTAATTTATTACCATGGGTTAATTGTCCTTTGTCCTGGATTATTCGATATGTCCATACGGTTTTTGTCCATAACAGTCCATTAGTCATAAATATAAAGTGCGAGTGTCCTCGTCAAATTATCCTTATACCCGAAGTCAAATATTCCAACTAATTGGGGACTTAAACTGTAACGAGGTTTTAATACTTTGTTAACAATTACGCCAAGTGTCCTTGTACGTAATCCACTCCTGTTTTAATAAGTCCATTTGATATTAATCCATCCCCGTGTCCGGTTAAATGAACGATTATTAGTACTTATAAATACCCCGCCCATCGTGTCCGATCGAGTGTATGTGATTATTTATAGGTACGTCCAATTGTAGATCTCTATATTAAATTAACGAACTATCATTCAGTTAAACAAATATAAAGCCCATTAATAGCCCGTAGTCTAATTTTCACAAGTGTCGGTCTTTTGTCCAAACCCCAATTATGGTACAAAACCCAATTACCCCATCTTTAATATTTAGTCTAACATCACGATTACTTCGATTTAAATAAGCATAATAATAACTTAGCTACGAGACATTAATTTAAAAAGGTTGAACATAACTTACAATGAGTATTAATAGCGTAGTGTTACACGGACAGAGTTTCGACTTACAAACTTAAAACATTCGCCACTATAACCTTATTATTATTAACTTTAAATTTAAATTAAAATTATATATATATATATATATATATATATATATATATATATATATATATATATATATATATATATATATGAGAGAGATAGAGAGTAGATGAATATACTGTGTAAATATTTCGTCCAAATTCGTTGCTATTTATAGATGTGGCCAGGTATTGGGTTCCATGCGATCGCATGAGAATAAGCCTTCCTGGCCATACGATCGCATGGCCTGCTTTTCCAGCTCACCAAGCAACAAAAACGTGGGCTGCTGTAATTTAATTTATATATAATATAATATATATAATTTTATATAATTATATATATATATATATTATATTATATTCTTGTGCATAGTTAACTTGTAATTTTAGGCCCGTTGCGTCGCGCGTTGATAGTTGGTTCATGTCCCAGTTCCGAATTTTCGAATGTCCTTTCGTACTATTTAATATCTTGTACTTTATGTTTCGCTGCTCGTACTCTTGTAACTTTTAGACGTTTCTCATCAATAAATTGAACCTCTTGGATTGTACTTTGTACTTTTTAGCGTTTTGGTCATTTGCGTCTTTAATTCGTCGAATCTGTCTTTTGTCTTCACCTTTTAATATTTAAACGAATATCACTTGTAAATAGTACAATTGCAACTAAAAGCTTGTATTTCTTGAGGGATAATGCTATGAAATATATGTTTGTTTTTAGCATTATCAAATATTCCCACACTTGAGCGTTGCTTGTCCTCAAGCAATATAGAACTTGAATATAACTTTACTAGAATCACTTCTTTATTCTTCACACTTTGTACATCAGTGATTTCTATACGGCAGTATTAACAATGATAGTAATGTTGTGGTTTACAGTCCCACATGACTATGAAAATTTAGATCCTTTAGGAAATTGGATCTTTTTGAAAACATTTGATCTTTTGAAAATTCAATCTAGCTTTTAACCTAAATAAGTTTTCCGGAATAACCATTCACCGGTGTTTGTAAATTTTTTTGTGGGTTTTGTGGGTTTTGTATTTGAAAATTTTAGCTTAAAACTTATGGTTTTGTGTCACCCACTTGCTAACCTTGTATTAGGAAAGCAACACGTCCAGTTTACTTGCTCCGTATATTACCTTTCGGTAAACTACCGTCCGGTTGTAAAGGAAAGCGTTGAACAAGCAGCTGTTAAGGAAATGTCTAATGACATGCTTTTGATTATGGTCTATATCATGTCGGATGCAATTACTATCCTTTGTAGGAGCAATAGTAAAGATCACCCTATAGTTTTTCGGTCTGGCACAAGGTTCTGTCTTCGACCATGCTATGCAACCACCGTTCTTACGGTTGACACCCGATTTAGTTCAGGTGACCTAATGAATTCCAGGTGAATTCCTAGGATTTTACCTTCAATGGTAATGAACGCATTGAAAATGGGTTTTCAGAAAACAAATCGGTTTGTAATTTTGATCAAAATATTTTCTCGTTCAAGCTCGAGTTTAGATATCATCGAATTCCAAGAGTTTGAATTCTCAATCTTTAATGTCAATCTCAAGGATTGAGTAATATCAGGCTTAAAAGCAGATTTTTGATCTTTAAGGAGATTATCCTTTCTGGGGATCTGATTCATTAGTCTTATAAGCTAATTTGCACGGTGCCTCCATTGTACGAGACAGATCCTCTCATGGTTAGGATAAGTCTAACCACATGGTGACCCTGTTTGATGCTGAGGTCCGTGGATTTCCAGCTGATTTTCGAGAAAACTTTTCAAGGTTTTTCGTAGATTCTACAACTGGTCTGGACGACAACTTCCTGACCTAAATCAAGAAGCGCGTGTCTTTTTCTCAGAAGACTGTACTTCCTTATAAATTTTATTTATATTACAATAAACTGGGTAAAACTGATTAATATCGTTCAAAACAAAAGTATCTTTAATTATTTGTACAAAAATATGTGATATATGTTCTAAATAACTTGGTAAATTTTTCCCACACTTGGCTTTTATTTTCCTTTCTTTGTCTTTTTATTCTCCTCTATTCCATTTTAAATGAATTCAAGCATTTTGAGTTGTTTCTCAATTTATGTCCTTTCCGAGGTAACAATAATTTCGATGTTAACACCTAGTTTTATCGTTCATAAATATGTATAAACATCATTTTGAATTCATTTATTTAAAAAAATTTTAAAATTTTTACTAGAAGTGGGTAGTCAGTATATAAGACTAAGGCTGTTCTTTATTATCAGAGAGCACTAGATTCTAATACAACTACTGCGTTACTAGTATTTTTAATGGTAACCAAGTGTTTAAATTAAAATTTTAAAACCCGAAAGAATTTAACCCCTTCCTACACTTAAGATCTTGCAATGCCCTCATTTGCAAAAAATCAGTAACAATTTAAATTATTGAGGGTGATTAGCGTAGAAAAATGATTAAATTTTACCAAAGTTTCCAAATATATTGTTGTTTGTGTTGAATAATAAATGGTGCACATCATTTGTTCATTCCTGCAGTTGTTATTTCACATTTATTTTGCATCTTGTCGTCAAAATTAGTTGCTTTTGCTGAACTTAATGCCAGTCTTTGAAAATGCGCTGTTCTACCCTGTTTTGTACAATTGACGATATACAAACATACAAATATAAACATGCATGATAATTTGAAATGGGACTTAATATCCCACTTTCAAATCAAATATGAAATATTAGTACAAAATAATAAACATATTAAACATTACATAAAAGTATCACAATGTTAAATGTTTAGCATAAAAATAATAAAAGAGAAGACATCATGTAACGACCCGAAATTTTCCGATCGTTCTATACTTATGAGATTAATATTTACATAAATTAAACCTTACCAACATGATAAGCAATCCAAACTGTTGAGACTTATATTTTTGAAAAGAGTTTTACACAACGTTTGACCGTCCAATTTGACCGATGATATCACGAACTATATAACACACGATAATTATACGATTATGTATATGTACATATCTATACATATTTAACATGATTTAAGGATGGTTTAACATTTCATTGTGAACTAACAACAATGAGTTATAAGTATACTTTGAGACCACTAACTTAAGTTTTCAAAACGATAACTATATGTAACGTTCTTTGACATATATACTTACAATCTATAATGTGTTGTGATTTATGTCACCAATATGATTTAAGTGTAATGGGATTAATTTGTAACCAAAATAATCTTGATAAATATCGAACAAGTTTGGGGAAGTGTGGAGTGCACACTTGTTTGAACTTATCTTGATTAAGACGGGGGTTCGGGGGCAGCGCCCCCGATAAGCGGGGTCCAAGGGGTGGCAACCCCTGGCGGGGTCCAAGGGGCAGAGCCCGGTTGGACCCAAAATATCTTAAAATTTTATTTTTGGCCCGGTTGGACCCAAAATAAAAGCCCGATTTTGAGCTTCTTTTACCGTATCATACCCATCATCCATACGTATTTACTATTGGTAAATACACATCAAATCAATATCCTTATCAGCTTTAGATCTGCCCTAGATAAGAGGGAATCTTATTTGTAAGCTAGCATACATTATTACTCAAAAATTCAACACAATAATTTGTCCTTGTTCCCTCAACAACCATACTGTCCTATAAGTATCACCATCACCTTGGTTTTTCATTTCATTCTTACAACCATCTTTCTTTCACCAAAAAAAAACACACTCTTAGGAACTCTAAGTGTTCTTCACAATCTCAGCAAATACTCATGAAGAACTAGCTTCATGAACAACCTATAATCATCATAAGAAAGTTTGATCAAGATTATTTTCTATCTTTTCCAGTAGCTTTATCCAAGTAACTTGAGGTAGTAACCTTATTCATAATCTTATTCGATTCATATTTATATAGCTATCTTATTTTGTGTTATAAAATTTTTAACAACAAGAACATAGTTTGAATGATTTCAAACCTGTTCGCAAACTAAATAGATCCTTATAATTTGATTTTTAAAACACTTCAAAACCTGTAATATATCATATTATGACAAAATCGGATTAATCATATCTTGGCTAATTAACATAATATTTAATATATATTTACTTATGATTTGATTTTATATAT